>NC_045994.1:15405795-15640795 GCF_010909765.2 Amblyraja radiata
TGCTATTACATTTTTCATTTTGTTTAGTGTCGGATAGGTTTAAAGTGCGGGGATCGCTGGTCGGTGCAGACTCGGTGGGCTGAAGGGCATGTCTCCGCGCTGTATTTGGAAACAAAACTAAACTAAAGTCTACTCCGCCATTCAATCACAGCTGATCTATCTCTCTCCCCTAACCCCATTCTCCTGCCTTCTCCCCATAACCCCTCACACACGTACTAATCAAAAATCTATCTCTGCCTTAAAAATATCCATTGCCTTGGCCTCCAATGAATTCCACTGATTCACCACCATCTGACTGAAGAAACTCCTCCTCATCTTCCATAAGGGACGTCCTTAAATTCTGAGGCTATGACCTCTGGCCCTAGACTCTCCCACTAGTGGAAACATCCTCTCCACATCCGCTCTATCCAGGCCTTCACTATTCGGTCAGGTTCAATGTGGTCCCCTCGTCCCCCCCCCCTCATCTGGGGTTGTCTCCATCTCCCCCTTGATCAACACACTGAAGACTACACTATGCATGTGAAAAGGTTCTCCTCATCGCAGGCTCTTGTTGCCATGGCCTGGATCTGTGTTTGCTGATCATCTTGCCTCCTAGAAACACTTTCTCCCCCAGTCCTTCGTCGCTGTTCCTTCTTCCTTTCCTCTCTTGTGCAACATGTATGGACTCGCTTACAATGCGATTTGCTTGGAGAACACACAAACGATGACAGTACAAAAGGAGTCGAATATAGGAGCAAAGAGGTCCTTCTGCAGTTGTACAGGTCCCTAGTGAGACCACACCTGGAGTATTGTGTGCAGTTTTGGTCTCCAAATTTGAGGAAGGACATTCTTGCTATTGAGGGAGTGCAGCGAAGGTTCACCAGGTTAATTCCCGGGATGGCGGGACTGACATATGTTGATAGAATGGAGCGGCTGGGCTTGTATTCTCTGGAATTTAGGATGAGAGGGAATCTTATTGAAACATATAAGATTATTAGGGGTTTAAGAAGGAACTGCAGATGCTGGAAAATCGAAGGTAGACAAAAGTGCAGGAGAAACTCAGCGGGTGCAGCAGCATCTATGGAGCGAAGGAAATAGGCAACGTTTCAGGCCAAAACCCTTCTTCAGACCCTTATTAGGGGACTGGACACGCTAGAGACAGGAAACATGTTCTTGATGTTGGGGGAATCCAGAACCAGGGGCCACAGTTTAAGAATTAGCGTTAGGCCATTTAAAACGGAGATGAGGAAAAACGTTTTCACCCAGAGAGTTGTGCAATTATCTGGGCAAGAGACTCTGTGCATCTACCCGATCTATTCCTCTCATAATTTATACAACTCTATAAGATCACCCCTCATCCTCCTGCGCTCCAGGGAATAGTCCCAACCCCCCTAAAAGTGACTTCAATTTCAATTAGGATTTGACGTTGAACCATGGAACGACTCAGTCTTTGACCTGGAAAGGGATAATACGATGTTTTGTTTAAGAAGGAACTGCAGATGCTGGAAAATCGAAGGTACACAAAAATGCTGGAGAAACTCAGCGGGTGCAGCAGCATCTATGGTGCGAAGGGTTTCAGCCCGAAACGTTGCCTATTTCCTTCGCTCCATAGATGCTGCTGCACCCGCTGAGTTTCTCCAGCATTTTTGTGTACCTAAGAGTTAATACGATGTTCCCCAAACAAAGAGAAATCAGCGTTCCGAAATAGCAAGCTGTGGTTTTTTGTCGTTTGTCTGTGATTAGACTATTAATTTCAGCGCTGCCTTTCTCTGCTTACCGTAATTTAGAGTAATGATATATCGTTACCTTGACGGCACGTGTGACATTCTGAAAATAACATCATTGGAGCCTATTAGCAGTGGAAGGTGAATGACTCCCATTGAAAGGTTCAAAAGATGGCCTGTTCTGATTGTGTTCGCGTTGCCAAAGGCAGAGAGAGGGTGAAATTTATTTTAGGACAGCCATTGCCAATATGGCCTCTGACATCTGAGCTTAGAATTCCAACTCTGGGCTGTGCGGGCGATGTCAGTGCTTGTACACCACGCAGCCCCCAGTCTGACCTGCCTGCAATTCAACGCCCAGCTTGTAGCCCACACCAATGGCTAATGATCATTGCAATGTGAAATAAAACAGAGTACACCACATCTTCAGCGTGGGAGGAAACCAGAGATCCCGGAGAAAACCTATCGGGTCAATAGACAATAGGCAATAGGCAATAGGTGCAGGAGTAGGCTATTTGGTCCTTCGAGCCAGCACCGCCATTCAATGTGATCATGGCTGATCATCCCCAATCAGTACCCCGTTCCTGCCTTCTCCCCATATCCCCTGACTCCGCTATTTTTAAGAGCCCTATCTAGCTCTCTCTTGAAAGCATCCAGAGAACCTGCCTCCAGGCAGAGAATTCCACAGGTCCCGGGGAGAACGTACAACCTCCGCACAGCTAGCGCCCGCAGTCAGAATCGAACGTGTGTCTCTAGTGCTTTAAGACAGCAACTCTACCCCTACGCCACCGCGCCCCCCCCTCAAACATTATCCAGCTACCCATCCATATGTATCAGGATTCAATGTGAATCAGTTCACACGCACCATAACCAATGTGGTTTAGATAAGCACAAAATGTTGGAGTAACTCTGCGGCATCTCTGACAAACGTGGATAGGTGACGTTCGGGGGTTGGGAATCAACTTAATTTATGACAAACAAATAATGGCTTTGTGTCTCTGTAGGAACCCCTTGCATTTGGCAACCTCTACTCTTATCTTATTGATACATTCACAGCATGGTGGCGCAGCGGTAGAGTTGCTACCTTACAGCGCAAGGGACCCGGGTTCGATCCTGACCATGGGTGCTGACTGTACGGAGTTGGTACGTTCTCCCCGCGGCCTGCGTGGGTTTTCTCCGGGTGCTCCGGTTTCCTCCCACACTCCAAAGGCATACAGGTTTGTAGGTTAAAGGGCTTCGTGTGTAGTGGATTCGGTGGGCTGAAGGGCCTGTTTCCATGCTATATCTCTAAAGTTTAAAATAAAGTCTATAGTCCAAATATTTCCATGCAGAACTGTGAAAATAAGACAGGGCAAGGACTGTAAAACAGTTCAGCAGGTCAGACAGCATCTGTAGAGAGACATGACTCACTGACTATGTTTCTCTTTCAGAGACACTGCCTTACCTGCTGAGTGTTACAGATTTTTTTCTGTTCAACAGCACCCCTAGATCTAGCCCCTAGTTAGATAGAGCTCTTGGGGTGAGCGGAATCAAGGGATATGGGGCGAAGGCAGGCAGGGGTTACTGATTGTAGACGACCAGCCATGATCACAATGAATGGCGGTGCTGGCTCGAAGGGCCCAATGGCCTCCTCCTGCGCCTGTTTTCCATGTTTCTAGTCAGAATCGAACCCGGGTCTCTGGCACTGTGATCTACCGATGGAGGGAAGAGGAAAGAATTTCCAATGTACCCTTGACCCGTGATAATTCCTGCACTTGGACATGTTAGGGATGAAGAATGACAAGTTCACAACTGTTGTCTCAAGAGTGAGCCTGTCCCGGTGAGCATTGAATCACTCTAAGCACAGAGCCAGCTTTGTGCAGGAAACATGAGGTTGTGTGATATCAGCATTCGAAGCAATTGCCTCAAATTCCTTTCATTCATTTTAATAGAGATATTGACCTATGCATCACAATTAAAATGTCAGACAGACAAAACTCCCCTGAACGCGGTGTTCAGTTGCAGGGTAATCCTCTTTCCGTTCCTCCTTCTGACTCTACCGCAGTGAAGCCTTTACCAGTCCCTGTTCTCAGCAGGCTACAGGACCGTAACAAAGCCCTGACCCACGGTACGAGTTCATTTCAAGAGCTCTCCCGAGTTTAAAAAAAATCAAACTCATGGTAAGCACGGAGAATGTACGTAGCGGGTACGTCGGAGCTCGGGGACGTCTCTTAGCGGCTCGTAACACTCGCTTACGGCAGGTAAGCTCGGGAAGACTCGTGAAGATTTTTCAACATGATGAAAAATGTCCACGAGAGCCCGGAGTACCGACGAGTGGCCATTACCGTAAATCTCCGAGTTTGAATCAGGGCAAACTCGGGAGAACTCTTTGAATGAACTCGTACCGTGGGACAGAGAACGACATTCCAGTTGGACGCAGGAGAAGGTGGGCTGGCGAAATGCGTCGGAGAATGCCGGGGAAGAGCTGCGACTATGTGTCAGAAGGAACTGCAGATGCTTGTTTAAACCGAAGATAGACACAAAATGCTGGAGTAACTCAGTGGGACAGGCAGCATCTCTGGGGAATTCGGTGACATATCGGGTCGAGACCCTTCTTCAGACTGAAGAGATGAGTTAACCAGGGAGTTACAGTGGGAACGGCCTCTTTGGAAAGCAGATGCTTCTGCCTGATCTGCCGAGTTACTCCAGCACTTTTTGTCTTTTAATGAAAAAATTAGTTTGCAGAAGGATAATAGATTGCGAGGAGATGTAAATGATAGCAGGAAGGAAATGGAGAGTATCAGGCACAGGAGAGGCTTGCATAGGCCAGGAATGTGTTAGGGGATAAAAGGCAGATGGACCATGGAGATGGGATACTGGGCAAATAGCCCAACGATTGTGTGCTTAAAAATCACCAAAGACCTTGAGTATATCTTTGTTCAAATTAAATTCAGCAATGACGGTGATTGCTCGATGATTTATGTCAAGAAATTTGGAAAATGATTAAATGCTATTAAAATCCACATGGCACTTTGATATCCTTGCCTGAAAAAAAATCCTCCACTACCTGACTGCCTCTTTAGTCCCACAGCTCATCTCTGTATGATCCTCAGATGTACGGAATCTAGCTATCAAATATCACACTGGTCTTATAGAGAGATGTATTTCTACGCACAGTTATGAAAAGGAACTGGAGCTGCCTGTTGCTCTATCATGGAGAAGGTCAACGGTCAAAAACTTTATTTGCCATTTGTGCTTACACACATAGGAACTCTTGTGCGGTTATTCAGAGAGTCAAGTCAAGTCAAATTAAAAATTAAAAAGACACACAGAAGACACATAATCTATAAAAACATATACTACTCTAGAAATAAAAAAAGAAAATGCCTAAAACCCTATATAAAGGGGAAAGTGAGAGCATTGTAACTTGCACAAACCCTATATCAGGACATCAGTTCATTTTGTTTTGTTTTGGCCAAGAGTCTCACTGTTGCAGGGAAGAAGCTCTTAAAAAAGCGTGTTCTGTTTGTGGCGATGCTGTCTGCTCGTCTGTGCCTGAGGTTGTATGTGCAGTGTTTGTGTTTGAGCAGGGAGTGAGCTGGATGTAGTGTGCCTCTGATGATTCTCTCTGCCCTTTTTTGACAGCGCTGTGTGTAGATTGTGTCCATGGAGGGGAGTTCCGTTCTGATAATCCTCTCTGCAGTCTTTATGACTCTTTGCAGAGCCTTCCTCTCTGTCTGTGTGGTGACAAGGAACTGCAGGTGCGGGTTTACAAAAAAAAGACACAACATGCTGGAGGAGCTCAGTAAGTGTGTCAGGTAGCATCTCTGGAGAACATGGACAGACACTTTTCAGTTCGGGGCCCTTCATCAGACTGACCCCGAAACGTCACCTATCTTTCTTGTCTTTGTATCTTTTGTTATTTATCATATTGTTATTACTCATGGAGCTAGAAATTACGGGTGGCAAGGTGGTGGAGCAGTAGAGTTGCTGCCCTACAATGCCAGAGAAACAGTTTCGATCCTGACTACTGGTGCTGTCTGTATTGAGTTTGCACGTTCTCCCTGTGACCGCGCGGGTTTTCTCCGGGTGCTCCGGTTTCCTCCCACGCCCCAAAGACGTGCAGGTTGATAATGTCATTGGCTTCTGCAAATTGTAAATTGGCCCCACATATAATAATAATAATAATGGATGGGATTTATATAGCGCCTTTCTAATACTCAAGGCGCTTTACATCGCATTATTCATTCACTCCTCAGTCACACTCGGTGGTGGTAAGCTACTTCTGTAGCCACAGCTGCCCTGGGGCAGACTGACGGAAGCGTGGCTGCCAATCTGCGCCTACGGCCCCTCCGACCACCACCAATCACTCACACACATTCACACACATTCACACACAGGCAAAGGTGGGTGAAGTGTCTTGCCCAAGGACACAACGACAGTATGCACTCCAAGCGGGATTCGAACCGGCTACCTTCCGGTCGCCAGCCGAACACTTAGCCCATTGTGCCATCTGTCGTCCCGAAAGTGTGTAGTTCGATGCTAGTTCGTTTTTATCATTTAAAAATAAATTGGATAGTTATATGGATGGGAAAGGAATGGAGGGTTATGGTCTGAGCGCAGGTATATGGGACTAGGGGAGATTATGTGTTCGGCACGGACTAGAAGGGTCGAGATGGCCTGTTTCCGTGCTGTAATTGTTATATGGTTATATGGTTAGTGCACGGGGCGATCGTTGGTCGACGCAGACTCGGTGGGCCGAAGGGCCTGTTTCCGCGCTGTATTTCTAAAGTCTAA
Source organism: Amblyraja radiata (assembly GCF_010909765.2). Classification (NCBI taxonomy): domain Eukaryota; kingdom Metazoa; phylum Chordata; class Chondrichthyes; order Rajiformes; family Rajidae; genus Amblyraja; species Amblyraja radiata. The sequence continues at coordinate 15,412,272 of NC_045994.1, forward strand.
AGTGAAAGCATGAGCAAATCTCCGTGTGACAGAGACCTGTTATCCATCATTAACATGATGTAACTGTCTTCATAATATACCCAGGCTGCAATGACATGCATGAAAGCTAAGATTGTACGGTACTTTGTAACTTGTTCTGATGTACAGTGAAATTAATTTTTGTATGCCGTTCAGTACAAGTAACTAGGGTGGCACGGTGGCTTCGTTTTCCTCCCACACTCCAAAGATGTAGAGGTTTGTAGGTAAATTGGCTTGGTGTAAGTGTAAATTGTCAGTGGTGTGGGTTGGATCAACAAGACAAGACAAGGGGGTTTATTGTCATGTGTCCCAGATAGGACAATGAAATTCTTGCTTTGCTTCAGCACAACAGAATATAGACGGCATGAATACAGAACAGATCAGTGTGTCCATATACCATTGTATAAATATATACACACATAAACAGATAAAGTGCAAATAAACAGATAATGGGCTATTAATGTTCAGAGTTTTGTTTGAGTTGAGTTCAATAGCCTGATGGCTGTGGGGAAGTGGCTATTTCTGAACCTAGACGTTGCAGTCTTCAGGCTCCTGTACCTTCTACCTGGGTCGACAGATGGCACAATGGGCTAAGTGTTCGGCTGGCGACCAGAAGGTGGCCGGTTCGAATCCCGCTTGGAGTGCATACTGTCGTTGTGTCCTTGGGCAAGACACTTCACCCACCTTTGCCTGTGTGTGAATGTGTGTGAGTGATTGGTGGTGGTCGGAGGGGCCGTAGGCGCAGATTGGCAGCCACGCTTCCGTCAGTCTGCCCCAGGGCAGCTGTGGCTACAGAAGTAGCTTACCACCACCGAGTGTGACTGAGGAGTGAATGAATAATACGATGTAAAGCGCCTTGAGTATTAGAAAGGCGCTATATAAATCCCATCCATTATTATTATTATTACCTGAAGGCAGCGGGGAGATGAGTGTGTGGCCAGGATGATGTGGGTCCTTGATGATGCTGGCAGCCTTTTTGAGGCAGCGGCTGTGATAGATCCCCTCGATGGTGGGGAGGTCAGAGCCGATGGACAGCACTCTGGACTGAGGTAGCCCTTTGCGGAGTTTGTTGGTTGCTGACTCCATAGCCCGTACTAAATTTGTCTTCATCATTTGATTCAGGCAGCAAAGCAGATGGTAAGTGATTTATCGAGTATATGGACAGCTGTGAAGCTTCAGATTAAATTAATCATTACTATGTGTTACAGAATAAACTGAATACAAAAGTATGTGCCAACTGTCGGCTCAGCGTTAGAACATCATATCTTTCTTCTCGGCTTTTGTTACGAGCTTTGTGTTTGATAACCGTACTCTGCACAGGCCCACAACGGAACAATATGCAAATTCATGAACTTTACGGAAAAGACCTTGTTTAAAAAAAAATATGAAAAATGTTCCATTCTATTTTTCAACATTGTGACAGAATCTCTCCCTGTGCAATCGTCCGATATCATTCCAGGGCAGAGGAAGGTGAGTCTGTGGAAATCCATGGATACTTTTAAGGCAGGGATTGATAGATTCTTGATTAGTACAGGTGTCAGTGGAGAAGGCAGGAGAATGGGGTTAGGAGGGAGAGATAGATCAGCCATGATTGAATGGCGGGGTAGACTTGATGGGCCGAATGGCCTAAATCTGCTCCTATCACTCATGTCCTTATGACCTCATGACCATTCTCTTGAACGCGTTGACATTTGCACTCAGCAGTCGGTGTACGTTCTACACTCTCTTGAACATGAAGGGGAATTCATCCGGGACGACAGATGGCACAATGGGCTAAGTGTTCGGCTGGCAACCGGAAGGTAGCCGGTTCGAATCCCGCTTGGAGTGCATACTGTCATTGTGTCCTTGGGCAAGACACTTCACCCACCTTTGCCTGTGTGTGAATGTGTGTGAATGTGTGTGAGTGATTGGTGGTGGTCGGAGGGGCCGTAGGCGCAGATTGGCAGCCACGCTTCCGTCAGTCTGCCCCAGGGCAGCTGTGGCTACAGAAGTAGCATACCACCACCGAGTGTGACTGAGGAGTGAATGAATAATGCGATGTAAAGCGCCTTGAGTATTAGAAAGGCGCTGTATAAATCCCATCCATTATTATTATTATTATCGCCTTTTGACCACCTTTGTTGCATTGGGATTTGAGATTCACCCCAGATGGCCCAGACAGCTTCTCATTCTAATCTGCTCCTTCTGATACGGAGCCCATGCTAGACCCAGAAGATAGATACAAAAAGCCGGAGTAACTCTTGGTTTCTTGGTTTCTTGGTCCTCCAAAATATTTCAAATGGAATTTAAACTGGAGGTGGTGAAGGGAGGGATTAAGCCAGAAAGGGTTATTGGGAAGAAAGTGCTACTTTAAATGTAGTTGCATCTGGTTGGGTAACTATAGTTGGGTGGAGATTATTCCATGCTTTAATTGTGCGGGGGAAGAACGAATTGCTGTACACATCTGTCTTTGTAGCTGGGATCACAAATTGGATCGAATGCCCTCGTCTGCTCCTAATTGGTTTGGGTTTGTTGTAGGTCTTGTAATCTATGTCGAGCTGACCATTTAACATTTTGTAAAAACAGGTCAAACGGTGAGCTTCACGTCTGTCTTGGAGAGGGTTCCACCCCAGAGAATTCAGAAGTTTGGTGACACTCGCTTCTCTCTCATAGGTGTCAAACGCAGCGGGTCAGACAGCATCGGTGGAGAAAAGGAATAGGTGACGTTTCAGGTCGGGACCCTTTCTTCAGACCATGCTTGTCCCCGTCTGACAAAGTTTCAATTTAATGTCACCCTCCTCATTTTTAAATGCTTCCCCAATCTCACCCCCCCCCCCCCCCCCAACCCTCGCCTTATCCCTGCAGCCTGCATCTATGTTCTTCCAAGGTAGACAAAAGTGCTGGAGAAACTCAGCGGGTGCGGCAGCATCTATGGAGCGAAGGAAATAGGCAACGTTTCGGCCCGAAACCCTTCTTCAGACTGAAGGAAATAGGCAACGTTTCGGGCCGAAACCCTTCTTCAGACTGAAGGAAATAGGCAACGTTTCGGGCCGAAACCCTTCTTCAGACTGAAGGAAATAGGCAACGTTTCGGGCCGAAACCCTTCTTCAGACTGAAGGAAATAGGCAACGTTTCAGGCCGAAACCCTTCTTCAGACTGAAGGAAATAGGCAACGTTTCGGGCCGAAACCCTTCTGGGTTTCGGCCCGAAACGTTGCCTATTTCCTTCGCTCCATAGATGCTGCTGCACCCGCTGAGTTTCTCCAGCACTTTTGTCTACCTTCGATTTTCCAGCATCCGCAGTTTCTTCTTAAAGTCCATGTTCTTCCTTGACTGCTTTCTGTACAGTCCCAATGTTGGCCACGCTTTAAGTTGCACAGAAACGTGGAACAGCACACGAACGAGCCCTTCAAGACACTAAACAAAACTGAACTAAACACTTCATTCTGGCCAACAGATCATAGTAACAACAGAAGATGCCTCCTCCACCCAAGAGCCCTGAAATGCCCGTCCAATTCCCCGTTAAGGATCCTCGTGTTATTTAACTGGCTCCCCGCTCAACTAAATCCAAACATTCCCTGTTTGTGCAGAGTCTGCCTATTAATTCCTCAATCCTTTAACTGCAGTTCTCTCACATTTGTTCACTCGATTTCTATTTTATTTTCCTTTTGCTACTGTAAGTAGTTTCTCCAAGGCTCAGCCTGCATGCATCCTGATAATAAAAGCTGAATGAAATCACCTTGTAATCTCTATCTCCATTGTGCGTTCCGCAGTTGACATATTGTTAAAGTTCAAATGTTCCCCCCCCCACCCGCTCCTTCTGCTCATGCTTCGAGGTTTTGACAACAACATCTTTCAGGTGGAGAACAACCATTCCTACATGGAGCACCCTGACACTCTCCGCAAGAAATGCAACACCTGTCCCTTCACCTCCCCCCTCGACTCCATTCAAGGACCCAAGCAGTCATTCCAGGTGCGACAAAGGTTCACCTGTATCTCCTCCAACCTCATCTACTGCATCCGCTGCTCTAGATGTCAGCTGATTTACATCGGTGAGACTAAGTGGAGGTTGGGCGATCGTTTCGACGAACACCTCCGCTCAGTCCGCAATAACCTACCTGAACTCCCGGTGGCTCAGCACTTCAACTCCCCCTCCCATTCCCAATCCGACCTCTCTGTCCTGGGTCTCCTCCATTGCCAGAGTGAGCAACAGCGGAAATTGGAGGAACAGCATCTTATATTCCGTCTGGGGACCTTGCGTCCTTATGGCATTAACATTGAATTCTCCCAATTTTGCTAGCCCTTGCTGTCTCCTCCCCTTCCTTAACCCTCTAGCTGTCTCCTCCCCCCCTCCCATCCGCCCGCCCTCGGGCTCCTCCTCCTCCTCCCCTTTTCCTTCCTTCCCCCCCCCACCCCCCATCAGTCTGAAGAAGGGTTTCGGCCCGAAACGTCGCCTATTTCCTTTGCTCCATAGATGCTGCTGCACCCGCTGAGTTTCTCCAGCAATTTTGTGTACCTTCGAACTTCCAGCATCTGCAGTTCCTTCTTGAACACTCTCTGAGTTTCAGTCCTCTCACCCCTCTCACCAAAACCATCTGCTCTTCCTCCCCCCCCCAACATGGACACAAAAAGCTGGAGTAACTCAGCGGGTCAGGCAGCATCTCTGTAGAAAAGGAATGGGTGATGTTTTGGGTCGAGACCCTTCTTCACACTGAGAGTCCGGGGAAAGAGAAACGAGAGATATTAATGGTGATATGGAGAGATATAGAACAAATGAATGAATATATAGAATGTGTGTGTGTGTATAATATATATATATAGTGTGTGTGTGTCTATATATATAATATATAGACACACACACACACACACACTGAATTTTTTCTCTCATTTAGTGTATCATTTACAGTGTACTATGTTTACATATTCTGTTGTGCTGCTGCAAGTAAGAATGTTATTGTTCTAACTGGGACACATGACAACAAAACACTCTTGACTCTTGAGAGAGTGGGCGTGCACATCTCTGAAGATCTTTCCTGGTCCGAGAACACTGATGCAATTATCAAGAAAGCACATCAGCGCCTCTACTTCCTGAGAAGATTACGGAGAGTCGGTTTGTCAAGGAGGACTCTCTCTAACTTCTACAGGTGCACAGTAGAGAGCATGCTGACCGGTTGCATCATGGCTTGGTTCGGCAACTTGAGCGCCCTGGAGAGGAAGAGACTACAAAAAGTAGTAAACACTGCCCAGTCCATCATCGGCTCTGACCTTCCTTCCATCGAGGGGATTTATCGCAGTCGCTGCCTCAAAAAGGCTGGCAGTATCATCAAAGACCCACACCATCCTGGCCACACACTCATCTCCCTGCTACCTTCAGGTAGAAGGTACAGGAGCCTGAAGACTGCAACAACCAGGTTCAGGAATAGCTACTTCCCCACAGCCATCAGGCTATTAAACCTGGCTCGGACAAAACTCTGAACATTAATAACCCATTATTTGTTATTTGCACTTTATCAGTTTATTTATTCATGTGTTTTGTAGTAAATGCCTACTATGTTCTGTGTGCTGAAGCAAAACAAGAATTTCATTGTCCTATACAGGGACACATGACAATAAACTCACTTGAACTTGAACTTGAACTAGAGAGGGCTCGTCTGATGGAGTTCAGTTAGATTGCTTTGGCTTTAAATGGGGGCAAGAGTGTTGGTTCAAACTCTTGCCCCCACAGAAGCACAATGTTCTATTAGCTACCAGTTCTGGAAGGACAAAACTAACTTTCGAATGTCAGTGCTACGACAAGTCTTTGTGAGGGAAATGGGGGTCATTGGGCTCAAGAATCCACAAACGGGCGAATCCTGAACAACATGCCAAACCATCATCTTTTAGAGGTGTATAAAATAATTCTCTGCCACAGAAGGCAGTGGAGGCCAATTCACTGAATGTTTTCAAGAGAGAGTTAGATTTAGCTCTTCGGGCTAAAGGAATCAAGGGTCATGGGGAAAAAGCAGGAACAGGCTATTGATTTTAAGTGATCAGCCATGATCATATTAATAATAATAATAATGGATGGGATTTATATAGCGCCTTTCTAATACTCAAGGCGCTTTACATCGCATTATTCATTCACTCCTCAGTCACACTCGGTGGTGGTAAGCTACTTCTGTAGCCACAGCTGCCCTGGGGCAGACTGACGGAAGCGTGGCTGCCAATCTGCGCCTACGGCCCCTCCGACCACCACCAATCACTCACACACATTCACACACATTCACACACAGGCAAAGGTGGGTGAAGTGTCTTGCCCAAGGACACAACGACAGTATGCACTCCGAGCGGGATTCGAACCGGCTACCTTCCGGTCGCCAGCCGAACACTTAGCCCACTGCGCCATCTGTCGTCCCAAGACAATATTGAATGGCGGTGCTGGCTCGAAGGGCCGAATTGCCTACTGCTGCGCCTATTTTTCTGTTTCTATGTTAACGGCCTGTCCCACTTTCACGACCTAATTCACGACCTCTGCCGAGTTTGCCCCTGACTCATTCTCGCAGCATGGTCGTCACGAGGTCGTAGGAGGTCGTAGGTAGGTTGTGATGCTAGTCGTAGGTACTCGTGGCATCAAGTAGGTCGGGGCGTTTTTCTAGCTTGATGAAAAATGTCCACGAGTAAAAAAAGTCATGAGTTAGGTTGTGAAAGTGGGACAGGCCCTTTAACAGAGTCTTGTGCCTAGAGTAGGTGAATCCAGTGACCACCGCACCAACCACCAACCAGCAATCTTAGTATTAATTTTTTCCCAGTACTGTAATCAAGAAAATGTCTTTGATTCGTTGTAAGTTTTATACTTTGTTCTGATATTCCCAATATTATTAATTTTGGACTGGGATCCAGTTGAATATTAACAACTGCAGAAAAAATAATTTTTTGATTTTTATGCAATTTACCAAGGCTTCTATGTACTGACATTTATCACAGATAGGTGAGATATTTGGAAAAATTCTGTTTAATTTTGTTTTGGAGTAATATAATTTATGTAGTACTTTAAATTGTATTAAAGAGTGTCTGGCGTTTAACAAACAGTAATGTATATGTTGTAAACTTTCATCCCATATATCCTTCGTGATGGATTAAGCCAATTTATTTTTCCATGCTTGTCTGTGTGGCAAGGGGCAATTTTATCTCAAAACTAAACTTTAGACTAAATTGAACTAATCTCACCTTCTTGTTCCTTTTGGGGGGGTATTTCATGTGTGATATGTCAGTGCTATTTTTTCACATTTTGTTCAAAAGGAACTGCAAACTAATGCCAAACACTTTAATTCCCCTTCCCATTCCCACACTGACCATTCTGCCCTAGGCCTCCTCCATTGTCAGAGTGAGGCCAAGCGCAAATTAGAGGAACAGAATTTAGCTTGGGCAGCTTTCAACCCAGAGGTATGACTCTTGATTTCTCTAACTTCAAGCAACGCCTGCATTTTCTCTCTCTCCATCCCTCCCCGACCCAAGCCGCACCAGCTTCTCATTCTCACTCAGCAAACATAGAAACATAGAAAATAGGTGCAGGAGTAGGCCATTCGGCCCTTCGAGCCTGCACCGCCATTCAATATGATCATGGCTGATCATCCAACTCAGTATCCTGTGCCTGCCTTCTCTCCATACCCCCTGATCCCTTTAGCCACAAGGGCCACATCCAACTCCCTCTTAAATATAGCCAATGAACTGTGGCCTCAACTACCTTCTGTGGCAGAGAATTCCAGAGATTCACCACTCTCTGTGTGAAAAATGTTTTCCTCATCTCGGTCCTAAAAGATTTCCCCCTTATCCTTAAACTGCTAAGAATGGCCTGTTTCCTTTATCAGCGTTACTTTTTTCCATACCTTTCATTCATTTGCTCTATGTCTCTCCACATCAACTCCACATCCTTTCCCCTGGCTCACAGTCTGAAGAAGGGTCCCCACCTGAGACATCACCCATTCCTTCACTCCAGAGACGCCGCCTGTCCCGCTGAGTCACCCCAGCATTTTGTGTCTATCTTCACAAAGTAATGATCTAGCCCATGTTTCATAGTCCGACACGATATCCATTTGCACCATTTTAATCCTGGTCCTTTCGAGTCTCTCAGTTCCTGCATATTGTCCACATGGTTCTCTTGTCCCACTTGCAGCCAGGCACGTTATCAATTCCATTTGGAATTAGGCCATTTGGAAAAATGGGCTGAAAGATGGCAGATGGAGTTTAATGCTGATAAGTGTGAGGTGTTACACCTTGGCAGGACAAATCAAAATAGGACGTACATGATAAATGGTAGGGAATTGAAGAATACAGTTGAACAGAGGGATCTGGGAATAACCGTGCATAGTTCCTTGAAGGTGGAATCTCATATAGATAGGGTGGTAAAGAAAGCTTTTGGTATGCTAGCCTTTATAAATCAGAGCATTGAGTATAGAAGCTGGGACGTAATGTTAAAATTGTACAAGGCATTGGTGAGACCAAATCTGGAGTATGGTGTACAATTTTGGTCACCCAATTATAGGAAGGATGTCAACAAAATAGAGAGAGTACAGAGGAGATTTACTAGAATGTTGCCTGGGTTTCAACAACTAAGTTACAGAGATAGGTTGAATAAGTTAGGTCTTTATTCTCTGGAGCGCAGAAGGTTAAGGGGGGACTTGATAGAGGTCTTTAAAATGATGAGAGGGATAGACAGAGTTGATGTGATCAAGCTTTTCCCTTTGAGAATAGGGAAGATTCAAACAAGAGGACATGACTTCAGAATTAAGGGACAGAAGTTTAGGGGTAACATGAAGGGGAACTTCTTTACTCAGAGAGTGGTAGCGGTGTGGAATGAGCTTCCAGTGGAAGTGGTGGCGGCAGGTTCGTTGGTATCATTTAAAAATAAATTGGATAGGCATATGGATGAGAAGGGAATGGAGGGTTATGGTATGAGTGCAGGCAGGTGGGACTAAGGGAAAAAAGTTGTTCGGCACGGACTTGTAGGGCCGAGATGGCCTGTTTCCGTGCTGTAATTGTTATATGGTTATATGGTTATAAAAGAGGAGCCATTTGATTGAACAAACCTCAGAATAAAACCAGCCCTTCCCTCCCACTCAGCTATCAATACTTCCTGTCACTGTGTTTAGCCTCTGATATGTATTGCAATCTTATTATCAATTCAGCAAGTTAATGTTCCATCAGCATTGTATTCTTTTATATTCTTCAAAAGCTTCACTTGCACAAAAGGTTGTTTTTTTTGGGGGGTAAAATCTTTAACCAATTTTTACAAATGAGCTCCTGTGGGGATAAGCACTTGGCGTTCCTTTTGAAGTGCGTTGAATTGACTGAACTCCACGGCAGAAGCCCACGTCAGTGTGAATTACGAGAGAGCCGAGATAAAAGGCAGTGTGTCTGTGAGGAGGACTCTCCTGTCTGCAGCAAACTGTGCTCTCCCTATCCTGAGAGAGGGCACATCCAACAGTTCCAGCCCAATGCTCATTTTATTAATGATTAGCCATGTAGCTGTGCCATCTCTACAGCACGAAAGACAAATGGCTGGAGTAACTCGGTGGGTTAGGCAGCATCCGTGGAGATCATGGATGGGTTACGTTACAGGTCGTGGCCCAACATCAGAGTAATCCCGGGATCCCGACCCGGAATGTCACCTATGCCTCCATAGCAGAGGTGTCCACGTCGCAGGGCTGGGAACTGGTCGTATCCCGAGCTAATTTTGCTACCACCATCACCTATTACAATAAGTGATGGCTCCCACTGATTGTCGCTGGAAGTGGGCAAATGGAACTGATGGCATTGTTCTGTGCCAACATAGACTCAGTGGGCCGAATGGCCTTCTATGTTACAGGCAACAAACAAAAAGCCTTCATAATGATAAAGGTCTCTAATAGGTCATCCCTCTTCAGTCTTTCCTCAAAGGAAAGGAATCCCCTTTTCATTATGTGTAAGCCATTCGATTTCTAGTATAATTTTGTGAATGCTTATTAATGACCTCTGCAGCCCCTCGATATCTATTTATATGATATGGTGACCAGACCAGCCCAGTGACTCCAAGTATTTGATACCGATGAAATATGTTCCCTACTTTCCAGGAATAAATACGAGTGCCTAGTTAATTTTTATTTCATGTCCTACTAGATCAGCTTTCGACGATCGATATATTGTTATCCCGAATCCCTGTTGTGCCTCTGCCTCAGCCAGATATCTAGTTTCCTCATGACCTTGCCTGGCGCAGCGGTAGAGTTGCTGCCTTACAGCGCTTGCAGCGCCGGAGACCCGGGTCCGATCCCGACTACGGGCGCCGTCTGTTCATTCTCCCCGTGTGATCGCGTGGGTTTTCTCCGAGATCTTCGGTTTCCTCCCACACTCCAAAGACGTAAGGACTGTCTGAATTTTGTTGGCTTCCACCACAGTGAAGAATTTTGTGTTAAATCTTATTGTGTATTGTGCGTTCTTTTTAAGTGTATCGCTGCTGGCAAATTCATTTCACTGCACCTTCAGGTGCATGTGACAAATAAAATTGACTTTGACTTTGGTTTGTAGGTTAATTGGCTTGGTATAAAGTAAATTGTCCCTTGTGTGTGTAGGATAGTGTTAATCTACAGAGATCGCTGGTCAGTGAGGACTCAGTGGGCTGAAGGGCCTGTTTCAACGCTGTATTTCTAACCTAAACTGAAACTAAACATTCATCCCACAAAGTATAATACTTTGCGTTTATCTTGGTTGGATTCCACTGCCCGTTATTTGTCGCTAGTCTGGGTTTATTAATGCCCTACTGCAATATTTAGAGTTCTCTTCAGTGTTGGCGATCTCAACAATACTCTCCATCTGTAAAGGAATATCATGTGCGAACTGCAAATTGAGTTTGTTTATTTCGTACCTGAATTATTAATCTCAACTGGTCCTTGCACCAACCCTCTGAAGCAACTTCCTTCACTCCGTACAGCTATTCCTTACCTTGCCTGTTAACAATACATGTATATTCTACTATTTATACAATGAACACATATGATTCATTAAAGGAAAACCTTGCAGAAGGCCTTTTGTAAATGTCAGTATATTACATAGAATAGAATGCTATTTATTGTCATTCAAACCTAGGTTTGAACGAAATATCATTTCTACAGTTTTTTACATTACAAAACAATCCAAGACCCAAACTTAACACAGTTTTACATAAACATCCATCACAGTGAGTCTCCAACATCTCCTCACTGTGATGGAAGGCAAAGTCTTTATCTCTTCCCTTTGTTCCTTCTCCCGCGGTCCAGCAGTCCCACTGCAGTGTCGAGGCGACTGGAGCTCCGATGTTAAAGCCCCCGGCGGGCGATGGTAAGTCCTGAGGCCGTTTAAGCCACGCCGGGCGATGTTAGGCCCCATGTCCTCAAACCCGCGATTCCAGCGGGAGAAGTCGCCGTTGCGGAGCTCGGAAAAGCGGTCTCCCACCAGGGACCTGCGAGCTCCCGATGTTCCCGTCCACCGGGTCTGCGGCCGGTGCCTCCGAACTCCAAAAGTCGGGTCGCAGCCGCGCGCCACCACAGCTCTTCCCGCTCCGAAGTCGGCCAGCTCCGCGATCTCAGTTCCGCAGGCTCTGCAACTGGAGCCCTCAGGTTAGTCCCGGCCGGAGGTCGCCGCCGGCTCCACGATGTTAGGCCCAACGACATCCGAGACCCGACAGGGAATAGTCGGGTCCCCGCACAGGGAAGAGATTCAAACGGTTTCCCCCACAGCCCCCCCACCACCCCCCACATATAATAATAATAATAATGGATGGGATTTATATAGCGCCTTTCTAATACTCAAGGCGCTTTACATCGCATTATTCATTCACTCCTCAGTCACACTCGGTGGTGGTAAGCTACTTCTGTAGCCACAGCTGCCCTGGGGCAGACTGACGGAAGCGTGGCTGCCAATCTGCGCCTACGGCCCCTCCGACCACCACCAATCACTCACACACATTCACACACATTCACACACAGGCAAAGGTGGGCGAAGTGTCTTGCCCAAGGACACAACGACAGTATGCACTCCAAGCGGGATTCGAACCGGCTACCTTCCGGTTGCCAGCCGAACACTTAGCCCATTGTGCCATCTGTCGTCCCATATACACAGCTAAGCATCTTCTGCACTAAAGTTTTCCTATCCATGTACCTGTCCAAATGTCTTTTTAATGCTGTTATAATACCTGCCTCAACTATCTCCCCATATACCCACCACCTTCTGTGTGGTAAAGTTGCCCCTCGGGATCCTATTAAATCTTGTCTCTCTCACCATCAACTTGTGCTCTGGTTCTTGATTCCCCATCTGAAATGTGATCATTCTTGTAATTTGAGTTGCCTGGCAGCTGAAGTGAGCACGGCAACCTCTCTGCAAATGTCAGAGGCAGACCATGCTACCCCTAAACCCGCACAGATTATGCATTTGTTTCACGAGAGTTTCAGTTTTAGTGATTACAGCGTGGAAACAAGTCCTTCTGCCCATCGAGTCCACTCCGACCATCGATCACCCTAGTTCTATGTTATCCCACATTCTCATCCACACTATCCGCTGCTCTAGATGTCAGCTGATTTACATCGGGGAGACCATGCGTAGGTTGGGCGATCGTTTCGCCGAACACCTCCGCTCAGTCCGCAATAACCTACCTGAACTCCTGGTGGCTCAGCACTTCAACTCCCTCTCCCATTCCCAATCCGACCTCTCTGTCCTGGGTCTCCTCCATTGCCAGAGTGAGCAACAGCGGAAATTGGAGGAACAGCACCTCATATTCCGTCTGGGGACCTTGCGTCCGTATGGCATTAACATTGAATTCTCCCAATTTTGCTAGCCCTTGCTGTCTCCTCCCCTTCCTTAACCCTCTAGCTGTCTCCTCCCACCCTCCCATCCGCCCGCCCTCGGGCTCCTCCTCCTCCTCCCCTTTTCCTTCTTTCTCCCCCCCTCCCCCCCCCACCCCCCATCAGTCTGAAGAAGGGTTTCGGCCCGAAACGTTGCCTATTTCCTTCGCTCCATAGATGCTGCTGCACCCGCTGAGTTTCCCCAGCAATTTTGTGTACCTTCCACACTAGGGGCAATATGCATAGGGCTAAATAACCTACAAACCCACATGCCTTTCGAATGTAGGTTTTTCTCCGGGTGCATAGAAACATAGAAAATAGGTGCGGGAAGAAGAGGCCATTCTGCCCTTCGAGCCAGCACCGTCATTCATTGTGATCATGGCTGATCGTCCCCAATCAATAACCCGTGCCTGCCTTCTCCCCATATCCCTTGATTCCACTAGCCTCTCTCTCTCTTAAATCCATCCAGTGATTTGGCCTCCACTGCCCTCTGTGGCAGGGAATTCCACAAATTCACAACTCTCTGGGTGAAAAAGTATTTTTCTCACCTCAGTCTTAAACGGCCTCCCCTTTAATTCTAAGACTATAATTTTATATGTTTCTATAAGATACCCCTTCATCCTTCTAAACTCCAGTGAATACAAGCCTAGTCTTTTCAATCTTTCCTCATATGACATTCGTACTCCCACATTCGAAAGGCACGCAGGTTTGTAGGTTATTTAGCATCCCGAAGAAACCCACGCGATCGCTGGGAGAACGTGCAGACTCCACACAGACAGCACCTGTAGTCAGGATGGAACCCGGGTCTGTGGAGCTGTGAAATTCAACGCACCATTGAATTTGAACATTGGAGTCAGAATGCTCTCCGTGGAACAAGAGCAAATAGATTCAGTGTTGTTATAATATTCAATCTTTCAATAGACTGCAAATGTTTACCTCCTCGGCAAATGAGATTATTATCCCAGCTGCTGTTCATATAGTTAAAGAATTCACAGTTGATCAGCAGTAGAGGTACTGCATTACAGCGCCAGAGACCTGCGTTCGATCTTGACTGTGGGTGCTGTCTGTACGTTCTCCCTGTGACCACGTGGGTTTTCTCCGGGCGCTCCGGTTTCCTCCCACACTCCAAAGACATGCAGGTTTATAGGTCAATTAGGTTCGTTAAATTGTAAATTGTCCCTAGTGTGTAGGATAGAGCTGGTGTATAGGGTGATCACTGATCGCCACGGACTCGATGGGCCGAAGGGCCTGTTTCTGCCTTGTGGATAGAAGCTAAATCCACATTTTGAGCAGATTACCTGTGTTTCTGTCACCTCTCTCTCTCTCTCTCTCTTTCTCTCTTTCCCTTTCTCTCTTTCTCTCTCTTTTTCTCTTTCTTTCTCTCCCTCTCTCCCCCTCTGTCATCTTTCTCTCTCTCTTTCTTTCACTCTCTCTCTCTCTCTCTCTCTCTCTCTCCTCCTCTCCTTCCTTCTCTCTCTCTCTCTCTCTCTCTCCTCCTCTCCTCTCCCTCTCATGTCTCCTCTCTCCTCTCTCTCTCTCTCTCTCACTCGTCCCTCTCCTTTCTCTTCTCTTCTCCTGTTTCTTTTTTCTCTTGCTCTTCTTTTCTCTCCCCTCTATCATCTCTTTCCTCCTCCTCTCTCTCTCTCCCTCTCTCTCTCTCTCCTCTTTCTTTTGTCTCTTTCTCTTTCTTTTCTTTCCCCTCTTCCTCTTCTCGTTCTCTCTCCCCCTCTATCCATCTTTCACTCTCTCCCTCACTTTCTCTCCTCCTCTCTCTCTCTCTCTCACATCTCACTCCCCCTCTCTTGCTCTCCGTCCACTAATCCCAAGCCTCCTGCGGTAACGTTGACCCCCGCCAGAGTTGGCTGAGCAATTATACCAGTCATGCATCAGTCCCTGGGCACCAGCGACACTCTCTCTGCCCCTCAGTGACCAAGCTGTGTGAACCCGCTGTTACTCTCGGATTACATCAGTGGCTACAAACAACTTAATTGATAGCCGAGAGCTTCGGGGAGATTCTGAGGTTGTAAAATGTGTAAGGTAAAGGCATAACTGTTTTTCACACCCATGAGGCTCTCAGCTGCTGAGCCTAACACCTGCACCTTCAACCTCTGCACATCGGAATGGGGACGCACATTTGCACTTTATGTTGTTTGGGAACCCTGTAATGAACCATTCATCTCGAAGAACAACTGCAAAGTAATTGATCAGAAAGCACACCTAATGATGATCAAGAAGGAACTACAGATGCTGGAAAATCGAAGGTAGACAAAAGTGCTGGAGAAACTCAGCGGGGTGCGGCAGCATCTATGGAGCGAAGGAAATAGGCAACGTTTCGGGCCGAAACCCGGAAGGGTTTCGGCCCGAAACGTTGCCTATTTCCTTCAGTCTGAAGAAGGGTTTCAGCCCAAAACGTTGCCTATTTCCTTCGCTCATTGTGGCTAAAGGGATCAGGGGGAAACGTTGCCTATTTCCTTCAGTCTGAAGAAGGGTTTCAGCCCGAAACGTTGCCTATTTCCTTCAGTCTGAAGAAGGGGTTCGGCCCGAAACGTTGCCTATTTCCTTCGCTCTATGGAGCGAGGGAAATAGGCAAGTTCAAGATTCATGATTTAAGAGAGTTTATTGTCATGTGTCCCTGTATAGGACAATGAAATTCTTGTTTTGCTTCAGCACAATAGAATATAGTAGGCATAAATACAGAACAGATCAGTGTGTCCATATACCATTGTATAAATATATACACACATGAAGATATAAAACTGATAAAGTGCAAATAGATAATGGGCTATTAATGTTCAGAGTTTTGTTTGAGTTGAGTTTAATAGCCTGATGGCTGTGGGGAAGTAGCTATTCCTGAACCTGGTCGTTGCAGTCTTCAGGCTCCTGTACCTTCTACCTGAAGGTAGCAGGGAGATGAGTGTGTGGCCCGGATGGTGTGAGTCTTTGATGATACTGCCAGCCTTTTTGAGGCAGCGACTGCGATAGATCCCCTCGATGGTAGGGAGGTCAGAGCCGATGATGGACTGGGCAGTGTTTACTACTTTTTGTAGTCTTTTCCGCTCCAGGGCGCTCAAGTTGCCGAACCAAGCCACGATGCAACCGGTCAGCATGCTCTCTACTGTGCACCTGTAGAAGTTAGAGAGAGTCCTCCTTGACATACCGACTCTCCGTAATCTTCTCAGGAAGTAGAGACATTTCGGGCCGAAACCCTTCTTCAGATCAAATAATGAAGTCTGTACAGAATAAAATCTCGGTTATCTAATATTCCTACTCATGAATATCAAAGCTGATGTTGGCTTGTTGTATTCCCCATTCACCATCTCCCACTCTCCCCCACACCTCTGTACCCCTCCGCCCACTCCATTAGTGCATTGGGACTCCTCCCAAAGTCAAGACTAAAAACTTATCTATACTCCCAAGCCTTTCCTGACGTCCACTGAGCGAGGGCTATATGTATATATGTATGTAGTTTGTTTGTTTATATTATTCTTATAACAAATGTAAAGCACTTTGGCCAACGAGAGTTGTTTTTTAAATGTGCTATATAAATAAATGTAAATAAATTGTTCCCATTGTCCCAACCCAGTCCACCGCTACCCCTCTCTCAGAGTGTAGACACACCATGCATCGTATAGTGTATCCCATCCAATCCCTGCACCGACCCCATCCCTCCTCCAACAACACTTCATCCAATTAATTATTTGCGTGGTATGAACCGATGTGCGAAGAGCCTAGTTGTCCAATTGAGGGTCGGAGTCATGGACCCTTGCTCACTGAAAATCCCAACCTTTGTGTCTGATTAGAAGTAGTAAACACTGCCCAGTCCATCATCGGCTCTGACCTCCCTACCATCGAGGGGATTTATCGCAGTCGCTGCCTCAAAAAGGCTGGCAGTATCATCAAAGACCCACACCATCCAGGCCACACACTCATCTCCCTGCTACCTTCAGGTAGAAGGTACAGGAGCCTGAAGACTGCAACAACCAGGTTCAGGAATAGCTACTTCCCCACAGCCATCAGGCTATTAAACCTGGCTCGGACAAAACTCTGATTATTAATAACCCATTTTCTGTTATTTGCACTTTATCAGTTTATTTATTCATGTGTGTATATATTTATATTATGGTATATGGACACACTGATCTGTTTTGTAGTAAATGCCTACTATGTTCTGTGTGCTGAAGCAAAGCAAGAATTTCATTGTCCTATACAGGGACACATGACAATAAACTCTCTTGAACTTGAACTTGATCACATACCTGTGGATAGACACAATAGACAATAGACAATAGGTGCAGGAGTAGGCCATTTAGCCCTTCGAGCCAGCACCGCCATTCAATGTGATCATGGCTGATCATCCCCAATCGAAACATCACCAATTCCTTTTCTCCAGAGACGCTGCCTGACCCGCTGAGTGACTCCAGCATTTTGTGTCCCTCTTCAGTGGAACCATTAGTCCTTACCAGCGAGAATGTCACAGATTTCCGATCGCTGAATGCTTTATGACCTGAATAACTATCGGTAAAACTAATTGAGCTGCTCACCTGGGAACTCCTGAGTTTCACCGCACAAATTTATTTTAAAACAAAATTACTTAGGGCAGACATTCTGTTTCCAGTATAAAGTTGACCAGCTATTACAGAAATGGCCCCAAAATTCGATCCCATTGTATTTTATTTTTTACGAGCGTTATGTGACTGAAAAATAGCATTGAACATGATTGCACTCTTTCAATTCTGATTCAAACTGTATTACTGCAGGGAATGGGATGGCTGTTCTCAGTCACAATCTATGTGTTGTGCAGCAGACGCCTTTTTCTGCATTTATTTTTCAGACAAAGCTAATCCATTGTAGCATCAGAGGCGAGAATATTTGATGATTCTAATCCAGGGATGAATAATCGTGTTACGGTTAAGTAGCAGTCTCCAAAATGCTGTTTGTTCTCCAGCAATATCATTTAAAGATCTAAACACAATCTAAGATCAAACTAGGACCCAAGCAGTCGTTCCAGGTGCGACAAAGGTTCACCTGTATCTCCTCCAACCTCATCTACTGCATCCGCTGCTCTAGATGTCAGCTGATTTACATCGGGGAGACCAAGCGTAGGTTGGGCGATCGTTTCGCCGAACACCTCCGCTCAGTCCGCAATAACCTACCTGAACTCCTGGTGGCTCAGCACTTCAACTCCCCCTCCCATTCCCAATCCGACCTCTCTGTCCTGGGTCTCCTCCATTGCCAGAGTGAGCAACAGCGGAAATTGGAGGAACAGCACCTCATATTCCGTCTGGGGACCTTGCGTCCGGATGACATTAACATTGAATTCTCCCAATTTTGCTAGCCCTTGCTGCCTCCTCCCCTTCCTTAACCCTCTAGCTGTCTCCTCCCACCCTCCCATCCGCCCGCCCTCGGGCTCCTCCTCCTCCTCCCCTTTTCCTTCTTTCTCCCCCCCCCCCACCCCCCATCAGTCTGAAGAAGGGTTTCGGCCCGAAACGTTGCCTATTTCCTTCGCTCCATCGATGCTGCTGCACCCGCTGAGTTTCTACCTTCGATTTTCCAGCATCTGCAGTTCCTTGTTAAACACCAGTTAATCGTTTGTTTCTTTCCTTAGCTAATAAAGGGACGGTCACAGTGAGAACGTGCAAACTCCATAGGAACAGCACCCGTAGTCAGGATCAAGCCCGGGTCTCTGGTGCTGTAACTCTGTCGGAGTTGCAGCACCAGGGTTTGAACCTGATTACGGGTGCTGTCTGTACGGAGTTTGCACGTTCTCTCTGTGACCGCGTGGGTTTTCTCCGGGTGCTGCGGTTTCCTTCCATTCCCCAAAGACATCCAGGTTTGCAGGTGAATTGGCTTAGATCCAAATGGTAAACTGTGCATCGTGTGTGGGATTGGGATAGTGACAGTGTACAGGGTGCGTGCCCGTGTGCTTGTGTATGTGGGTGTGTGTGTGTGTGTGTGTGTGTGTGTGTGTGTGTGTGTGTGTGTGTGTGTGTGTGTGTGGGTGTGTGTGTGTGTGTGGGTGTGTGTGGGTGTGTGTGTGTGTGTGGGTGTGTGTGTGTGTGTGTGTCTATGTGTCTGTGGGTGTGTGTGTATGTGTGCGGTTGTGTGTGTATGTGTGTGGGCACGTGTGTCTATACGTGTGTGTGTGTGTGTGTGTGTGTGTGTGTGTGTGTGTGTGTGTGTGTGTGTGTGTGTGTGTGTGTGTGTGTGTGTGTGTGTGTGTGTGTGTGGCTCCGTGTGTGTCTGTACATGTGTGTGTGTGTGTGTGTGTGTGTGTGTGTGTGTGTGTGTGTGTGTGTGTGTGTGTGTGTGTGTGTGTGTGTGTGCGTGTGTGTGGCTCCGTGTGTGTGTGTGTGCGTGTATGTGTCTGTACATGTGTGTGTGTGTGTGTGTGTGTGTGTGTGTGTGTGTGTGTGTGTGTGCGTGTGACAATATTCTTGAAGCCTGACAGTGACAATGAGACTGATCAAGGCCCAATCATCAACGTGCTCTTGCAGTGGGAATAACCCACCCCCGGGTCCCGTTATCTGACACGTTGCGTATGCCGGTCAGATTGAAGCAGAATCTTCATTTGGATACATGGTCTTGGGTCCATTTGATCTATTGTTTCTTCATCGGTGACGTTCTTCTTAATTCCCCAAATCTCAGATCCAAACTTTGCTCCGAATGCTACTGAGCCATGGTCGGCTTAAGCAGCAGAAACGAGGGTCTGATCAAGAAAGTTGAATGCATTAACAAAAGCACAGAAGCCCTGCTCGAGTGCCTTCAAGGCTGCCTGACAGGATGCAAGTCCTTGAAGTATTTACAACTCTATAATTACACTGTGTCATGAATATTTCATTATCCTCCAACTTCTGTAAGCAGTACCTTGGCGTGTTCTGTCTTCAGATGTGAATTTAAAGAGAGGTTCATTATAGAGAGGAGCACAGAGAGGATAAAGACCTCAACCCTCCAAACCTGCTCCATTTTTCCATTCCCTTCTACCTGTTTCAGTTTAGTTCATTGTCACGTGTACAGAGACACAGTGAAAAGCTTTTGTTGCGTGCTAACTAGTCAGCAGAAAGACAATACATGATTACAATCGAACCATTTACAGTGTATAGATACATAATGGTGACGTTTTAGATCAGGAGTTCTCCAGAGATGCTGCCCCACCCGCTGAGTCACTCCAGCACCTTGCGTCTTTTTTTCGCAAAGCAACACTTGCAGTTCCTTGCATCTACTCCATTATTCAATTGCCTTCTGGTTTGTAGATTCTGTGAATTTGTTCTAATGTTCATCGGTCTGAAGAAGGGTTTCGTGCCGAAACGTTGCCTATTTCCTTCGCAAAAACATCTGTGAGAAGATTACGGAGAGTCGGATTGTCAAGGAAGACTCTCTCTAACTTCTACAGGTGCACAGTAGAGAGCATGCTGACCGGTTGCATCGTGGCTTGGTTCGGCAATTTGAGCGCCCTGGAGAGGAAAAGACTACAAAAAGTAGTAAACACTGCCCAGTCCATCATCGGCTCTGACCTTCCTTCCATCGAGGGGATTTATCGCAGTTGCTGCCTCAAAAAGGCTGGCAGTATCATCAAAGACCCACACCATCCTGGCCACACACTCATCTCCCTGCTACCTTCAGGTAGAAGGTACAGGAGCCTGAAGACTGCAACAACCAGGTTCAGGAATAGCTACTTCCCCACAGCCATCAGGCTATTAAACCTGGCTCAGACAAAACTCTGATTATTAATAATCACTTTCTGTTATTTGCACTTTACCAGTTTATGTATTCATGTGTGTATATATTTATACAATGGTATATGGACACATTTATCTGTTCTGTAGTAAATGCCTACTATGTTCTGTGTGCTTAAGCAAAGCAAGAATTTCATTGTCCTATACAGGGACACATGACAATAAACTCACTTGAACTTGAACTTGAAATACTAATTCAGTGCGGAGGTAGACAAAAGTGCTGGAGAAACTCAGCGGGTGCAGCAGCATCTATGGAGCGAAGGAAATAGGCAACGTTTCGGGCCGAAACCCGGAAGGGTTTCGGCCCGAAACGTTGCCTATTTCCTTCAGTCTGAAGAAGGGTTTCGGCCCGAAACGTTGCCTATTTCCTTCAGTCTGAAGAAGGGTTTCGGCCTGAAACGTTGCCTATTTCCTTCAGTCTGAAGAAGGGTTTCGGCCCGAAATGTTGCCTATTTCCTTCAGTCTGAAGAAGGGTTTCGGCCTGAAACGTTGCCTATTTCCTTCAGTCTGAAGAAGGGTTTCGGCCTTCGCTCCATAGATGCTGCTGCACACTCTGAGTTTCTCCAGCACTTTTATCTACCTCTGTTCTAATAGAATTAAATTAAATTAATTTAAATTAAATTTAAATTTCTTTATTTATATAGCACATTTTTAGTCAACTTGCATTGACCCCAAAGTGCTTCACATAATTACATTCACACACAGGCAAAGGTGGGTGAAGTGTCTTGCCCAAGGACACAACGACAGTATGCACTCCAAGCGGGATTCGAACCAGCTACCTTCCGGTTGCCAGCCGAACACTTAGCCCATTGTGCCATCTGTCGTCCACAGAAGTTCCGATACCTGAAATATCTCTCTGGCAGAACGTGCTGAGAATCTCCAACCTTACCGGTCTTTGTTTCAGATTTTTATCCTCTGTAATTTTCCCAATAGTACCTGCAATTTGGAATGCGCTTATTCGTTTTTCAAGACAGTAGATTTAACACGAGCCTGTCAGAGAAAACCATAGATTCTGTTTTATCCCCATTATCAAGACGGCAGACTGTCGGACAGCGTTTGTGTTCGACCTGTGCCCACAGTGATGATATAAGGTTGTGTTTACACTCGGAAGACAGTTTGGACTGCATTAGGTCAGGGTAACCAATACTCAGTAACTCACCTTGACCTGCATAAGTAAGGCAAGGTGAGGTGGAGTTGCTGACTCACCATGTTATGCATATTCCATTATTGATAATTGATATAATTGATATAATTTAATTGCCACACAACCAAGGTCGGTGGTATTTGGGTTGCCAGCAGCGGTACAGTAATAAAGAACACAACCACAATAAAAATTTTACACAAACATCCACCACAGCATTCATCACTGTGGTGGAAGGCACAGAGCTTGGCCAGTCCTCCTCCATTTTCCCCCGTGGTCGGGACCACCACCCTCCACAGCCGTTGCTGCGGGCGTCCAGATGGTAAGGGACAAAGTCAAAGTGAGTCCAGGATCGGCTCTTCCCAACCAGAGACCGCGGCTTCAGGCTGGTGTAGGCCGCAGGCCGGCGGTCAAAGTTTTAAAGTACCTGCCGTGCCGCAGCCGGAAGCACCGCAGTCTGCAGGGCCGGCGGTCGAAGCTCCCCTCCAGGGGAGATGGTAAGTCCATGCCGCACCCGCGGTAGAAGACGGCCGCGGGCCGGCGGTGGAAGCTTCTTCTTCCACCCGGGTCCCCAACGTGAGATCCCGGGCTGTAGACGCCGCACCAGCTGGAGCTCTGCAGACTGCTGCTTCGGGCTTCGGGCTAACGGAGCGCTCCCCTCCAGCGAGGTCTCACCCGCTCCGCGCCGAGAGTCCACGCTGCGTCCGCGCCGATCCTTGCTGTTAGTCCACGGGGGATGCGACCTGAAAAAATCGCCTCTCCATGGAAGAGGCGGCCGAAACGGTTTCCCCCTTACCCCCGCACACCACCCCCCACACATAACACACAAAGAAACATTAAAAACAGACTTTTAAACATATTAAAAAAAATTAAAAAAGTTGAAAAAAAACGGACACGCTGCCGACAGGCTGCTGCCAGTGCCCCCTATTCCACACACACATACCCGCCCAGGTTCAATCCTGACTGCAGGTGCTGTCTGTACGGAATTTGCATGTTTGGGGATGATCAGCCATGATCACATTGAATGGCGGTGCTGGCTCGAAGGGCCAAATGGCCTACTCCTGCTCCTATTGTCTATTGTCTCCCCGTGACCTGGGTGGGTTTTCAACGGGTGCTCTGGTTTCTTTTGAATGTTCCAAAGACATTCAATTGCCTTTTGGTTTGTAGATTAATTGTAGCTCCCCAAGAGTGGCATCACAGGTAGATACATAGATACATAGAAACATAGAAAATAGGTGCAGGAGTAGGCCATTCGGCCCTTCGAGCCTGCACCATTCGCCATTCAATATGATCATGGCTGATCATCCAACTCAGTATCCTGTACCTGCCTTCTCTCCATACCCCCTGATCCCTTTAGCCACAAGGGCCACATCTAACTCCCTCTTAAATATAGCCAATGAACTGTGGCCTCAACTACCTTCTGTGGCAGAGAATTCCACAGATTCACCACTCTCTGTGTGTGAAAAATGTCTTTCTCATCTCGGTCCTAAAAGACTTCCCCCTTATCCTTAAACTGTGACCCCTAGTTCTGGACTTCCCCAACATCGGGAACGATCTTCCTGCATCTAGCCTGTCCAACCCGTTCAGAATTTTGTAAGTTTCTATAAGAAACTTACGGTGGTGAAGAAGACATTTGGCACGTTGGCTGGCCATCATCAGTCAGGGCACTGAACATAGAGGTTGGGACAGCCTGTCACAGTTGTACAACATGGCCATAAGGCCAAGGGTGGTGAGTATTGTATTCAGCTTTGGTTTGCTCATCTGATAGAAACATATAAAATTCTTAAAGGATTGGACAGGCTAAATGCAGGAAAAAATGTTCCCGATGTTGGTCGAGTCCAGAACCAGGTTTCACAGTTGAAGAATAAGGGGTCGGCCATTTAGGACTGAGAGGAGGAAAAACATTTTCACCCAGAGAACTGTGAATCTGTGGAATTCTCTGCCACAGAAGGCAGTGGAGGCCAATTCACTGGATGTTTTCAAGAGAGAATGTTTCCTGTGAAATTCTCTGCCTCAGAGGGCGGTGGAGGCAGGTTCTCTGGATGCTTTCAAGAGAGAGCTAGATAGGGCTCTTAAAAATAGCGGAGTCAGGGGATATGGGGTGAAGGCAGGAACGGGGTACTGATTGTGGATGATCACATTGAATGGCGGTGCTGGCTCGAAGGGCCAAATGACCTAGTCCTGCACCTATTGTCTATTGAGAGTTAGACTTAGCTCTTAGGGCTAAAGGAATTAAGGGATATGGGGAAAAAGCAGGAATAGGGTGCTGATTTTAGATGATCAGCCATGATCATATTGAATGGCGGTGCTGGCTCGAAGGGCCAAATGGCCTACTCCTGCATTTATTTTTCTATGTAGCTCCGCTGTATCGACCTGATCAAATACCTTCATAGTTACCTCAAAAATACCCTTTTCCTATGTTTCTAACCACCCCAGCTCAAAATTGTCCCAGGATCTCACAGGCAGATCTTTGTTGCAAAGGTACACAAAAATACTGGAGAAACTCAGCGGGTGCAGCAGCATCTATGGAGCGAAGGAAACAGGCAACGTCTCGGGCCGAAACCCTTCTTCAGTTGCAAAGGTAACTGATTTGGAAGATCCCCACTTCACTGTTGCAATCTGATCTCAGCGTGCAGACTCAGCAAAAAAGGGGAAATATTCTGGGAAATACCTTGTTGAATGTACACCATCTACTTACCCTTGCATTCTTTGTACATTTCTCCGGGGAAATGTAAATATGATAATGTACTCTCAGCATTAACAACCATTTCAAAGACAATTGCAGAGAAGTGCTTGTTAAAAGCATTGCCAGAGATTCGCTGTACCACATACTGTTTGTGAGGACTAATGACTAAGCAGGGGATATGGATGTGATGTGCAGTTAAGAATTAAATTCCAACAACACAGTTTCGATAATTTGCTCTAGGCATTCAATGTCTCATTTTGCTGATTTCTTCTTGCCCTTTTGTTCTGGATCTTAATCAATTCCGTTACAAGATGCGAACACAGGCTAGGGAACCAAATACCGCCAACATCGCCCCGACACTGAGCCAACCTGTTATGCTGGAATGGGCGCAACAAAGGGCGAGGATGTTGCCAGGACTTGAGGGCCTGAGCTACAGGGGGAGGTTGAGCAGGCTAGGACTCTATTCCATGGTCCGCCAAAATATGAGTGGTGATCTAAAGCCCCTGTCCCACTTAGGAAACCTGAACGGAAACCTCTGGAGACTTTGCGCCCCACCCAAGGTTTCCGTGCGGTTCCCGGAGGTTGCAGGTGGTTGCCGGAGGTTGCAGGTAGTGGAAGCGGGTAGGGAGACTGACAAAAACCTCCGGGAACCGCACAGACATTCCCTGAGTTTGAATCAAGGGGAAAACTCGGGAGAATTCGTGAGTAACTCGGGAAAGTGGAACAGGGGCTTTAGATGTACAAAATCATGAGAGGAATAGATTGGGTAAACGCACAGAGTCTTTTACCTGGTATAGAGGGATCGAAAACCAGAGGACATAGGTTTAAGGTGAGGGTGAAAAGGTTTAATAGGAACCAGAAGGGCTACTTTTTTTACACAAAAGGTGGTAGTTATATGGAACCAGTGTATCGGGAGGAACAGCAGATGCTGGTTTAAACGGAAGATAGATGTGGAGTAACTCAGCGGGACAGGCAGCATCTCTGGAAGGAATGGATGACATTTTGGGTCGAGACCCTTCTTCAGGCTGAAGAATGAGGGGGTTGTTGAGGCAGGTACTGTTTGACAGGTACGTGGATGGGATATTTGGGTGTGCCTTCCCCACATACATACTGCAATGATCAGGGAGTAAACCTCTGTACTATCTTCACTAGTATATCTAACCCTGTGCTTCACGTACTGTCCTTAGCCCAATGCTCAAATCCTCTGAAGGAATAACAATTTTATAAATAAGTCCTCCGTTACACACACTATTGACTGCATGATGGTTATTCAACACTGACTATCCCACTGGTCATTCACCATGGGTCGAAGGGCCGAATGGCCTACTCCTGCACCTATTGTCTATTAAGACACAAAGTGCTGGAATAACTCAGCAAGTCAGGCAGCATCTCTGGTGAACTAGATAGATACATTTTGGGTCGGGGCCCTTCTTCAGTCTGAACATGACCCGAAATGCAACCCATTAATGTCCCTTCTTAAGAAGGATTCCCATATTAAATGTCACCTATCCAAGTTCTCCAAAAATGGTGCCTGACCCGCTGAGTTACTCCAGCACTTTGTGCCTTTTTTCTTGTCAACCTGCATCTGCAGTTCCTTATTTCTCCCTCTGGGCATCAGCAGCGCTGTGCTGATGGCCTCTGCATTTTTGTAGCACCTAATCCAAACTCCATTGAGGTCTCCATACTCCATAGTGTACGGGGATCGATGGTCAGCATGGGCTCGGTGGGACGAAGGGCCTGTTTCAATGCTGTTTCTCTAAAGCAGTTGAAACACTGTTTATATTTTGTCCGACAATTTCCGGCCAAGGGAAATATGACCCATTTAATGGGTTTATATCGCAAGATATTGCTGCATTATGTGCTTCTGCCAATTTGAGTGAATTGGCATGAAATTGTGGCAGACACTCATTGAAATTACACTGTGAAAATTGGAGCTTTATTATATTGTGATATTATTAACAATGTTCCCCAATGTCTTGAGAAATAATATGTCGCCTGTTTGTTATACAAAATATTTTTGCAGTTTCACACTTGGTTTTGATCCAGAGAAGAAAGGTTTTTGACTGAAGTTGGAACCAGGAATTCCGTGGGACTTGTGAGGATTCCCAGTCTCCTGCCTGTTCATTGCTGGAGTGCCCGCTGAGTTACTCCAGCATTTTGTGTCCGTCTTCGGTATGTTCCCGATGTTGGGGGAGTCCAGAACCAGGGGCCACACACACAGTTTAAGAATAAGGGGTCAGCCATTTAGAACGGAGACGAGGAAACACTTTTTTTTACAGAGAGTGGTGAGTCTGTGGAATTCTCTGCCTCAGAGGGCGGTGGAGGCAGGTTCTCTGGATGCTTTCAAGAGAGAGCTAGATAGGGTTCTTAAAAATAGTGGAGTCAGGCGATATGGGGAGAAGGCAGGAACGGGGTACTGATTGGGGATGATCAGCCATTGAATGACGGTGCTGGCTCGAAGGGCCAAATGGCCTCCTCCTGCACCTATTGTCTATGTCAGCATCTGTAGTTCCTTCCTACACGACCTTGTACCCCAAAATCACCTCTCAGATGCCGAATGAAGATATTTGACCATTTCTCTTTCAACCATTCCACCAGTGGATTGTCTTAATTAAATTCCGCTTGAACAAGCAAAAATAAATCAGCCATGAATCCGAGACGTTTTCTTGTTATAGATATATTCCTGTTTATGTCATTGAAATAATACACTATACATTGACAGTATAATTAACCAGGAAGCTTGCAGAAGCCTAGCAAGCTAGGGTGTACATCTACCACTGCATGAGACACTCGTCTAGAAAGTTGGAAAACAAAGGGAGAAACATTTTTCACATGGACAGAACTCATATGTTCTAGATATAAATGATATTGGGTGTAGAAAACAGTGTGAGCTCAAACACACCAGGGAGTCCCCAATCACAGAGGGGTCTGTGGTCGATGGATGGCGGGAAACAGACACACACGCGCGCGCACACGCACATAGACACACACTCGCGCACACGCACACACACACACATGCACACACACGCACACACACACGCACACACGCACACACACACACTCGCGCACACCCACGCACACACACACACAAACACGCTCACACACACTCAAGCACACACACACACAAACACAAACACACACACACTCGCGCACACACGCTCACACACAGACACTCACACACACACACACACACGCACACACACACAGGCGCGCGATTAACTGAACTGTAGTTTGACACAACCATGATGGGCCCCACAGCAGTGGGGTTCGCTGAATTGGAATCACAATTCTTTCCTTTCACCTGAGCTGTTGTGACGTGGCACGCGCTGCTCAGATCGCAAGGCTCTGGAGGTTGGAGCCCAACAAGGTGACAGCAAGGTGACTCCCCCAGGGGGGCCAAGACACAGTGCTGGGGCAGCCAGCCCGGTGCATGGAGACAGCAGTTCCTTCACTTAAGAGCCAAGGTCCGAGTCGGTTTGTAACGTTGTTTCCATGATAAGCCTATGGTTTGGGAAACAACTCTTTGTCACACACTTTTAGCAAACAAACACAACTTTTCACCCCCCCCCCCCCTCTCTCTCTCTCTCTCTCGCACTCTCACTCTCTCTCTCCTTCACTCTCTTCTTTAAAATTCAGTAAAATTCAGTCTGCATTCTCTCCCCCCGGGGGGATATTTCTCAATTAAGTCGGAATGGATGTGGAAACCTGAATTCTTCTAGGCTCCTTGAGGCTCCTATGATGTCAGGATTGTTATGGCCAAACTGGAAATGGCCACCCAGGCCACATTGGCACAGAGACATGTACCAAAGGAGTTCCCATTCCTTGGGTTTGTGTAGCTTGTTACTCTATCCATGTCTTTAATCTTGTCCTGATTCAGAGTCGGGACTTGTGCCTGTAAGAGAAAAATAGCGTCACTCTTTCGTCCTTCATACATTAAAATGATTCACCAGGAGGCCATTCGGCCCGGCGTGTCCATGCTATCCCCAAGGAGATCTACACCATTGGTCCCATCCCCCAATTTCTGCATTTCCTTGCCCTGTTGCAAAGTACAAATCGGACTTACCTCGGGAAGGCAATGTCTCTGCTCTTTGGAGATATTGAACTTTGGCCCATTATCCTAGAATAGGAAGACAACACCTAATTATCAATCAATAACTTCAGCAGCTTGCATTGACAGTACACCACATACAAATGTGATGGACCTCATGGCTTCTTTCGCTGCTACACATCTCTGGGTTCATGATCTGCCCAAAACGCTCATCTTTTTTTTCAAATTGGGAAACCACACAAGGAACTGCAGTTGTTGGTTTATTTTTTAAAAAGACACAACGTGCTGGAGTAACTCAGCGGGTCAGGCAGCATCTCTGGAGAACATGGTTCGGCTTCATACTTTAGAAGTCAATGTTGTCATAAGGTCATAAGTGATAGGAGCAGAACTAGGCCATTCGGCCCATCAAGTCTACTCCATCATTCAATCATGGCTGATCTATCTCTCCCCCCCTAACCCCATTCTCCTGCCTTCTCCCCATCTCTGGAGGGAAAGACGGGTGATGTTTCAAGTTGGGACCCTTCTTCAGTCGGACTCAATCACATTGACATTTCCTTCCCTCCAGATATCAGCCTTGCATCAAATCCCAAGGTATCGAGGACTTGGTGATGGAATTGTCTTGGAATATTTTTCAGTCGTTGAGATCTAGCCCGACACTAAGATGTGAAGAGTTGTTTTAATCATTTGAGCAGTGCTGATCCTCTATCTACCTCTTTGGTGACTATCCTTGATAGGACCTTGCTGGCTTTACCTTGCACTGACCCCATAGCAGAAGTGTCCACGTCGCAGGGCTGGGAAACTGGAAGCATCCTGAGCTAATTCTGCTACCACCATCATTTGCCATAGAGGGAGTACAGAGAAGGTTCACCAGACTGATTCCTGGGATGGCAGGACTTTCATATGAAGAAAGACTGGATAGACTCGGCTTGTACTCGCTAGAATTTAGAAGATTGAGGGGGGATCTTATAGAAACT
The DNA here is from genome assembly GCF_010909765.2 of Amblyraja radiata. Taxonomy (NCBI): domain Eukaryota; kingdom Metazoa; phylum Chordata; class Chondrichthyes; order Rajiformes; family Rajidae; genus Amblyraja; species Amblyraja radiata. Next base: position 15,441,677 of record NC_045994.1, read on the forward strand.
TACAAAATTCTTAAGGGGTTGGACAGGCTAGATGCAGGAAGATTATTCCCGATGTTGGGGAAGTCCAGAACTAGGGGTCACAGTTTAAGGATAAGAGGGAAGTCTTTTAGGACCGAGATGAGAAAATCATTTTTTACACAGAGAGTGGTGAATCTGTGGAATTCTCTGCCACAGAAGGTAGTTGAGGCCACAGTTCATTGGCTATATTTAAGAGGGAGTTAGATGTGGCCCTTGTGGCTAAAGGTATCAGGGGGTATGGAGAGAAGGCAGGTACAGGATACTGAGTTGGATGATCAGCCATGATCATATTGAATGGCGGTGCAGGCTCGAAGGGCCGAATGGCCTACTCCTGCACCTATTTTCTATGTTTCTATGTTCCTCCAGCACCTTTGTCTACCTTCGATTTTCCAGCATCTGCAGTTCCTTCTTAAAAACCTTTCACCGAACCTCGGTACACATGACAATAAACCAGACTGAAATCCTTAAAGAAATTCATGAGCTGGAACGTAGACAAGCAAAAACTCTCAGAGCCAGTGTATATAAAGAAATGCCCCTGTCCCACTTAGGAAACCTGAACGGAAACCTCTGGAGACTTTGCGCCCCACCCAAGGTTTCCGTGCAGTTCCCGGAGGTTGCAGGTGGTTGCCGGAGGTTGCAGGTAGTGGAAGCAGGTAGGGAGACTGACAAAAACCTCCGGGAACCGCACGGAAACCTTGGGTGGGGCGCAAAGTCTCCAGAGGTTTCCGTTCAGGTTTCCTAAGTGGGACAGGGGCATTAGGCAACACGATGCTGAATTGCATTCAGTAAGCTCCTCAATTAGGTCATTGTGTGCACCAAGACTTTACTCCGTGCCTCCCTCAGCCACGTGTTTAGTGCCCCATCAATCTCTGACAACCAGGGATCTCCAGGGTAGACTAATGCATTCAAGCCGACCATTTCTCTTTTCCATATGCATGTATTTTCACCCGCCAAGGCTCAGTAGATGTTGTGGGTGGTGGGACCCAGAGTGTCAGAAACATCTGACAGGCAAGAACAAAAACCTTGGCTACAAGTGTATAATTAAGACTATTATAATACGGATATAGCTAAAAAGCTGCAGTTCCCCTTCTTTGCATCTTAATTTCAGCTCAGGGAACTGAAGGCTTACATTTCAAAATACAAAACATGTTATCTTCCTTAAAGAGTCATCGAGTCAAACAGTACAGAAACAGGCCCTTCGGCCCAACTTGTCCCTGCCGACCAAAGAGTCGCATCCACAGTAGCCCCACCTGCTTGCATTTGGCCCATATCCCTCTAAACCTTTCCTATCCATGTACCTGTCCGAATACCTTTTAAATGTTGCCACAACTGTTGTATCTTCTTTAGTTTAGTTTAGTTTGGAGATACAGTGAGGAATCAGGCCCTTCGGCCCATCGAACCAACGTTCTCCGCACTTTAACACTATCCTACGCACAGGAGAGGTGAGGGGAGGTGAGCTGGGGAGAGGGGAGGTGAGGAGAGGGGAGGATAGGGGAGGGCAGGGAAGGTGAGGAGAAGGGAGGGGAGAGGGGGGGAGGGTGGGGAGGAGAGGGGAGGGGAGAGGATGAGAGGAGGGGAGGGGTGGTGAGGGGAGGTGAGGTGAGGAGAGGGGAGCGGAGGGGTGATGTGGGGAGGGGAGGTGAGTAGGGAGAGGGGGGAGGGGAGAGGAGGAGAGGGGAGCGGAGGGGAGGGGAAGTGAGAGGAGGAGAGGGGAGAGGAGGAGATGTGAAGGAGAGTGGAGGGGAGGAGTGGTGAGGGGAGGTGAGGTAAGGAGAGGGGAAGGAAGAGGAGGAGAGGGGAGGTGAGGAGAGGGTAGGGGAGGTGAGGAGAGGGTAGGGGAGAAGAGTGGAGGGGAGGGGTGGTGAGGGGAGGTGAGGTGAGGAGAGGGGAGGGGAGAGGAGGAGAGGGGAGGTGAGGAGAGGGTAGGGGAGAAGAGGGGAGGGGAGGGGAGGGGAGAGGAGGAGAGGGGAGGGGAGGGGAGAGGGAAGCGGAGGGGAGGGGTGGTGAGAGGAGGGGAGGTGAAACGAGGGGAGGAGAAGTAGGGGCAAATGATGGGAAGGGGTGGTGAGTGGAGGGAAAGGGAAGGGGAGCGGTGAGGAGGGGAGAAGAAGTGAAGGAGAGCGGAGGGAAAGGGTGGGGAGTGGAGGGGAGGGAGGGGAAGGGGAGGGGATGGGTGGGAAGGGGATGGAAGGGGCGAGGAGGGGAATCTTGTTGGAGCTGAGGGAAATGTTGAGATGTATGTGGCTGTGGAGGCTTGGTGTTCCTGCTCTGTCTGGGTCGGGGATACGGGGGCAGAAAGAAAGGAGACGTTACAGAAGTCCCAGTGACCATCGAAACGCTTAGTTCCAAATTACCAGCATCTGCTGTCCATTAGAAACAAGGAGCTGGTTTAGAACAAGACACAGTGCTGGAGTAACTGAGTGGGCCAGGCAGCATCTCTGGAGAACATGGATGAACCCAGTTTCGAATCAGTCTGAAGAAGGGTCCCGACCTCTTTCCGTGTGTAGGAAGGAACTGCAGATGCTGGTTTAAACCAATGATAGACACAAAATGCTGGAGTAACTCAGTGGGACAGGCAGCGTCTCTGGAGAGAAGGAATGTCTAAACATCACACATTCCTTCTCTCCGGAGAACTCTGCTGCCTGAGCTGCTGATTCACTGCAGCCCTTTGTGGTTTTATCTGCTGTTTATTGATTTTCATCTGTTACTGAAAATGGAAGTTTTTCTTCTGTTTGTGATTGCTATTCAGACTCTAAACACAAGGCGTCATTGATCTGAAATCGAAGCAACTGACAGCAGACACGGGGAATGATTCTTCAAACGTCATAAGTGATCAGAGTGAGATCGCAAAATCATAAGAGTGAGATCGGTGCAGTTTGATTTCAGCAACAAATGGGTCTGCAAGCAGTGTTCAGTGAGAAGAACAGAATTAGGCCATTCGGCCCATCAAGTCTGCTCCGCCATTGACTCAGAGCTGATCTATCTCTCCCTCCTAACCACATTCTCCCCATAACCCCTGACACCTGAAAGAGGTGGGACCTCATTGCAACATACGGAATAAGGAAAGGCATAGATAGAGATGCTGCCTGTCCCACTGAGCTACTCCAGCATGTTGTGCCTTTCATTGGTTTAAACCAGCATCTGCAGTTCCTTCCTGCACACGGATGAGTGACGTTTCAGGTCGGGACCCTTCTTCAGACTGATAGAAAGGATGTTTCCACTGGTGGGAGAGTCTCGGACCAGAGGTCATTAAGGGGAATTAAAGGGCGCTCTTTTGGAAAGGAGGTGAGGAGGAACCTCTTTAGTCAGAGGGTAGTCTGACTAAAGAGCTGGGAAGGCGGATGAAGGCTGCAGCAGAAAAGGGTCTGCGTTCGTCTTGGGCTCCACGCCACTGGATCCTGACCCAGATCTGTCAAGGACCGTGTGATGGCTGTCTGTGCACCAGTCTCCCCATGTTAAACAAAGTCACGCACTGGCGTCCTCCATGAGAGGGCAGTCATACACGTTTCGAGTGACCACCGATGACATAGAAACATAGAAACATAGAAATTAGGTGCAGGAGTAGGCCATTCAGCCCTTCGAGCCTGCACCGCCATTCAATATGATCATGGCTGATCATCCAACTCAGTATCCCGTACCTGCCTTCTCTCCATACCCTCTGATCCCCTTAGGCACAAGGGCCACATCTAACTCCCTCTGTGTGAAAAAAGTTCTTCTCATCTCGGTTTTAAAGGATTTCCCCCTTATCCTTAAGCTGTGACCCCTTGTCCTGGACTTCCCCAACATCGGGAGCAATCTTCCTGCATCTAGCCTGTCCAACCCCTTCAGAATTTTGTAAGTTTCTATAAGAAACTTACGGTGGTGAAGAAGACATTTGGCATGTTGGCTGGCCATCATCAGTCAGGGCACTGAACATAGAGGTTGGGACAGCCTGTCACAGTTGTACAACATGGCCATAGTTTCTATAAGATCCCCTCTCAATCTCCTAAATTCTAGAGAGTATAAACCAAGTCTATCCAGTCTTTCTTCATAAGACAGTCCTGACATCCCAGGAATCAGTCTGGTGAACCTTCTCTGCACTCCCTCTACGGCAAGAATGTCCTTCCTCAGATTTGGAGACCAAAACTGTACGCAATACTCCAGGTGTGGTCTCACCAAGACCCTGTACAATGAGTTAATCTGTGGAACTCATTGCCACAGAGGGCTGTGGAGGCCAAGTCAGTGGATATTTTAAAAGCAGAGATAGACATATTCTTGATTCAAACGGGTGTCTAGGGTTATGGGGAGAAGGCAGGAAAAAAGGATGAGGAGGCAGCGATCAGCCATGATCGAATGGCAGAATAGACTCGATGGGCCGAATGGCCTAATTCCACTCCAGTAAGGTGTGTGAGCCTGTACTGGTCGATGTAATGATGTTACCCACAGGCTCCAGCTGTGTGGGACATGGCTGGTGATTGCAGCCTTCATTCCTAAGTCTCTTGACGCCCTCTGCTCCAGTCTCGCTGCAGCGAGGTCCAGTTCACAGCAAGCTGTCAGCCTGATTCATCGTCCCCCCCCATGCGAGAGATTCACAGAGAGTGCCTGCTGCCTATTTTTCTTCTAAGAACCATCCTTAAATCATCTCCCGTCCTCGCAAACTGGCAGGGCCGTCCCTGACCGTTCCACCGCATAGGGCGCAGCGGTAGAGTTGCTGCCTTACAGCGCTTGCAGCTCCGGAGACCCAGTTTCGATCCCGACTACAGGTGCTGTCTGTACGGAGTTTGTACATTCTCCCCGTGACCCGCGTGGGTTTTCTCCGCGATCTTCGGTATCCACTTCGGTGGGTTAATTGACTTGGTATAAATGTTAATTAAAATTGTCCCTGGTGTGTGTATGTGTGTGGGGTAGTATTGATGTGTGGGGATCCCTGGTCAGTGCAGGCTTGGTGGGCCGAAGGGCCTGTATCCTGGAACCCCTGGAATCTCGGGGGTCTCTGTGTGACGGTGCTGTGTCCCACTGATCCTGTGTGACAAGGGGCAATGTTTAGGAGAGGGTGGTTGGTGGGCAGGTACCGCGATGTAAAGGCACTACGCCAAGCACCAGTCATTCCCAGCACCGCAAGCCCCAGCCCAGAGCTCCCACTTGCAGCCATTTAATCTGAGGTAAGCATCCTCCTCCGGTACCTGCAGTGTTTATCTTCAACGCCTGACTTCATTATTAATCACTGTCACCAACAACATTGTTTGCTTACTAATTTAATCATGACTGACCTCTCAGCGCCTTGGAAGAGGAACAGAGAGTCCCCCGGGTGTCTTAACCAAATATATACCTTAATCAACATCCCCATAATAACCAACACGCCATTAATACCAACTCCCCCCCTCCCACAGCAAGGAGCCCCCTCAGTACCGCCCCCCCCTTACTGTACGTCCCCTCCCTCACCCCTTCCCCACCCCCACCCCTCCCCCACCCCATCCCCACCCCCTCCCCTCCATCACCCCCTCCCCTCCATCACCCCCTCCCATTCAGTGCGAATATCAAAGAAACTATTAAACGACTATTCCCCCCGTCCTTAATAAGGATATTTAAGAATATTTGTTTGTACTATGATGTTGGGTTTGTTTTAAATTATTTAGTATTGTAAATAGTAGATTAAATACTTGAATAAATCTAATTTTGAAATAAAAATAGTGCGGCGCTCCCTCACCCCTCCCTCACCCTGCCCCCCCCCTCACCCTGCCCCCCCCCCTCACCCCCCCCCCCCCCCTCACCCCGCCCCCCCCTCACACCCACCCCTCCCACAGTGCGCCCCTCCCACAGTTACCCAAAGGGTGATAGATATATGTAATGAGCTGCAGGAGGAGGTGGCTGACGCAACGTTTAAAAGACATTTGGATAAGTACATGGGTAGGATAGGTTTAGAGGGATATGGGCCAAGTGCGGGCAGGTGGGACTGGTGTAGATGGGGCATGTTGTGGTCGGCATGGGCAAGTCGGGCCGAAGGGCCTGTTTCCACACTGTATGACTCTATGAATCCATAAGTCGCTGCTGCTGAAGTTGATTAAAGGCGTTGCTTTAGGCATGAATGTTTTATAGATATAATACAGCGGCGTGTCATTGTTTGCAACACTTGTCTGCCATTGACTCTTGGAGTAGCTGAACTGTAATACAGGCTCCAGTACCATCCAGAGAGGCACTTTGTTCAGTCCAAGTCACGAGAGACATTAACTCTGCTGTGAATTATCGGATGCAAGATTCTAGTCTAGCATTATTTATAGTCTCCACTAAATGAGTTGGTGACTCAACAGCCAGTACTGGTTGGCATGCAGTAAGAACATCACATGTGTAGGAAGGAACTGCAAATGCTGGTTTCAACCGAAGATAGACACAAAATGCCAGAGTAACTCAGCGGGACAGGCAGAACCTCTGGAGAGAAGGAATGGGTGACGTTTTGTGTTGAGACCCTTCTTCAGACCCTTAGAACAGTACAAGGCCAGGCCTAGGAGCAACCCGACCAGGTCATCGCACTTCTTCAGACCCTTAAGGCGTCATTTGCGCGTCACGCAGGTTTGTGAATCCCAAAATCCTGGGGCGCATCACTGCCTACGTCACCGCGCACCATGCATGCGTAATGCACGCCATGTGCGCGTAATGCACGTCATGCGCGCATCACGTGTGCGTCAGGACGCGAGCGTCGTGCGTCGTGAAGCGTAAATTATGTCGCATAAACAACGCGCAAATGACACCCAAGTGGGGCAGACCCTTTATAGAGTTGTAAGAGCTTCGCATTGTTGATTTCCTTTTCCTTTGGCAAGCCAATGATACATTGAGTAAAAAAATGTATCCTTTGTGGCGCCATCTGGTGGTGGCCACTTATAGATCGAACCCTCATCAGTAGACGTGTAACGGGTACGGGACTGAGTTTGGCGGGACTCATCAGTCCCTGGGTGTGTCCCACAGCAGCAAGATCTCTGACTTAGCGCGCGTGTGTTTAACAGATGTACTTGCCAATAAGGATCGTTCTATTCACAATGCGTGGATGACCACACCATGTCCAACTTCACCGCCACACTCCAAGCCTCATTCATCGAGTGCCTCCTGGTATCCATCAGTTCAAAGCTCTGCTTGCGATCACAATACACCAGCCCTTGACAGCCTCGCTGTTTAAATCCTGACTATATCTTCTCCTTATTTAAAAAACCTTTACTTCAACGCCCTGTGTGGCCTCACCCCCACTGTATTCAATTTCAGTTTCACAACTTGCAGGCAACCCTTGTGCAGGAAGGAACTGCAGATGCTGGTTCAAACTGAAGATAGACACAAAATGCTGGAGTAACTCAGCGGGACAGGCAGCGTCTCTGGAGAGAAGGAATGGGTGACGTTTCGGACTGATGGTAAATGGGCAATGGCATTAGACGGGCACGTTGCCTGCTTTCATGACTGGAAGTGAACCCATTGCATGGCACTGTTTTGAAGGGAAGCAGGGGAGGATGTGTGAGTAAGCGCAGTGTACGTTTGTAAAATAAAGAGTCCCACACTGGAAACAGCGGACTGAAAACCAGTGTTTGTTTCTATTTTAGTTTAGTTTAGAGATACAGCGAGACCGCACCGAGGCCCACCGAGTCTGCACCAACCAGCGATCCCCGCACATTAACACTATCCTACACACACTAGGGACAATTTACATTTATACCATGCCAATTAACCTACAAACCTGCACGTCTTTGGAGTGTGGGAGGAAACCGAAGATCTCGGAGAAAACCCACGCGGTCCCGAATGGCCTACTCCTGCACCTATTGTCTATTGTCTATTCTTACGTACAAACTCCGTACAGACAGCACCCGTAGTCGGGATCGAACCCGGGTCTCCGGCGCTGCAAGGGCTATAAGGCAGCAACTCTACCGCTGCTCCACCGTGGCCGCCCGTACTATCTGCCTGCTAAAGCCGTAATATCTTACAATCATGGAATGGAACGTTGGGTTGAAGTATGAGATGCTTCCACTGATAGCAAACATCTGTCTGCTTCTGCACCAGTTTGCTGACAGCTACAGAGCTGTGACTGATGTTTCCTGGCACTCACCCTGATCGCTGTCCAACCGTTCCTCGAAATGTTGAAAAATTAATTTAATATCATTCCTTCAAAATTATATGGACGATGCACTGCGCTGTGGGGATTCACGGCTTTTAGTTTGGTTTAGCTTAGAGGTACATCGTGGGAACAGGCCCTTCAGCCCACCGAGTCCATGCCGACCACTGAGTTCTATCTTAAATATAGCGGAGTCAGGGGATATGGGGAGAAGGCAGGAACGGGGATACTGATTGGGGATGATCAGCCATGATCACATTGAATGGCGGTGCTGGCTCGAAGGGCCGAATGGCCTACTCCTGCACCTATCGTCTATTGCCATCTTACACTCTGGGGACAAGTTACGAAAGCCAATTAGCCTATGAAGCCGCACGTCTTTGAGGAAACCAGAGCACCCTGAGTAAAATCTAGGTAGAATGTGCAAACTCCTCACAGACAGCAGCCGTAGTCCTGTTATTCCAGCATTTTGTGCCTATCTTCTTAAAGAGTAGGTTTGGTTGATCCCCCGTTCATGCTAGTTCCATGTTATCCCACTTTCCCATCCACGCCCTACACACTAGCAGCAATTTACAGAGGTCATTTAACCCACAAACCTGCACGTCTTTGGGATGTGGAAGGAAACCGGAGCACCCGGAGAAAAGTAACGTGGCCACAGGGAGAACCCGCAAACTCCACACAGACAGTAACTGTAGTCAAGATCGAACTCGGGTCTCCGCACTGCCACAAGCCTCTCTGATCACCACCCCTTGCTGCCAAAGGGAGAACGTACAAACTCCGTACCGACAGTGCCCGCAGTCAGGATCGAACTTGGATCTCGGAGGCAGCAACTCTACCACTGGGCCACCGTGCCATGTTCAGCGCAGATATTGAGGGCCAAAGTAACGTTTGCGTGCTGCACCTATTCACACCAGTCCTGCGTGAATCCTGGGGGAATCTTAGAATCGACCCACATTCCCAAACCATTCCAAAACAAATTCTACCACTAACCCACACGCTAGTGCCAATTAACCCGCTGGTCTTTGAAGACCAAAGACTCCCTTCCTCTCTTCTATCTCCCCCCCCCCCTCACTATCCAAGCCCCTCAGATCACCACCCTTCACTCAGTCCGTTTAACAAACCTGATCTCCCGGTTGCTCAGCACTTCAACTCCCCCTCCCATTCCCAGTCTGACCTTTCTGTCCTGGGCCTCCTCCATTGCCAGAGTCAGTCCCAGCGCAAATTGGAGGAACAGCACCTCATATTTCGCGTGGGTAGTTTGCACTCCAGCGGTATGAACATTGACTTTTCTAATTTTAGATAGCCCTTGCTTTCTCCCTCCTTCGTACCACCCCCCCCCCCCCTCCCTTCCAGCTCTCCCACAGAGCCTACTGTCTTTTTCCCACACCCCCCCCCAACCTCCCGACATCAGTCTGAAGAAGAGTCTCGACCCAAAACGTCGCCTATTCCTTCTCTCCACAGATGCTGCCTCACCCGCTGAGTTACTCCAGCATTATCTGTCTACCACCCTTCACTGCCATGCTTTCATTCTGCTAGTGGCAAGATGTTGGGGTGTTGGGCACAAGGGTCGGTACCTGCAGACCCGGGCATATGCTGAGAATGTTGGCATCGTCTGCCGTGGTGATTTCCTTGATGTGATCGGACGGCTGGGCGCTCTGCACCGTTTTGTCGGACTTCAGTAGCGTTGTAGTCTGGGTGGGCAGGGAGCTCCTCCACAAATTCACATCTGTGCCATTACCAAAAGCTTGCATCGCATTTCCTTAAAAAAAAACACACACACACACACACGCAGTTTAGTTATGTGTAGGAAGGAACTGCAGACCCTGGTTTAAACTGAAGACAGACCCAAGTTGGAGTAACTCAACGGGCCAGACAGCTTCTCTGGAGAAAAGGAATAGGTGACGTTTCGTGTCGAGACCCTTCTTCAGACTGAAACTTCACCTATTCCGTTTCGCCAGAGATGCTGTCTGATCCGCTGGGTTAATCCAGCTTTTTGTGTGCATACACAGTTTAGTTAGTTTAGTTTATTGTCACATGTACCGAGGTACAGTGATAAGCTTTCGTTGCATGCTATCCAGTCAGCAGAAAGACAATACATGATTACAATCCAGCCATTTACAGTGTACAGATACATATAACCATATAACCATATAACAATTACAGCACGGAAACAGGCCATCTCGACCCCTCTAGTCCGTGCCGAACACATAATCTCCCCTAGTCCCATATACCTGCACTCAGACCATAACCCTCCATTCCTTTCCCATCCATATAACTATCCAATTTATTTTTAAATGATAAAAACGAACCTGCCTCCACCACCTTCACTGGAAGCTCATTCCACACAGCTACCACTCTCTGAGTAAAGAAGTTCCCCCTCATGTTACCCCTAAACTTCAGTCCCTTAATTCTCAAGTCATGTCCCCTTGTTTGAATCTTCCCTACTCTCAGTGGGAAAAGCTTTTCCACGTCAACTCTGTCTATCCCTCTCATCATTTTAAAAACCTCTATCAAGTCCCCCCTTAACCTTCTGCGCTCCAAAGAATAAAGCCCTAACTTGTTCAACCATGATAAGGGAATAACGTTTAGTGCAAGGTAAAGCCAGTAAAGTCCGATCAAGGATAGTCCGAGGGTCACCAACAAGGTAGATAGTAGTTCAGGACAGCTCTCTAGTTGTGGTAGGATGATTCAGATACCTGATAACAGCTGGGAAGAACGCACATTTTAATGACAATGGTCGCTGTGGAAGTTCTACAGTGCTCTCCATAATGTTTGGGACAAAGACCCATCATTTAATTAGTTGCCTCTGTACTCCACAATTTGAGATTTGTAATAGAAAAAAAATCACATGTGCAAGTTGTCAGATTTTAATAAAGGCCATTTTTATACATTTTGGTTTCACCATGTAGAAATTACCAAAATGTATAAAAATGGCCTTTATTAAAATCTGACAATGTGCACTTTAACCACATGTGATTTTTTCCGAGGTCGGAGGTCAGAGTCCAGAGTTCGGAAGCCCGAGGTCAGAGTCCCGAGGTCGGAGGTCGGAATCCAGAGGTCGGAGGTCAGCGTCCAGAGGTCACATAGGGGGACCGGGAGTGGAGTGCCGTCGCGAACATAGAAACATAGAAGCATGGACAACAGGTGCAGGAGTAGGCCATTCGGCCCTTCGAGCCAGCACCACCATTCAACATGATCATGGCTGATCATCCAAAATCAGTACCCCGTTCCGGCTTTTTCCTCATATCCTTTTATTCCCTTACCCCTAAGAGCTAAATCTAACTCTCTCTTGAAAACGTCCAGTGAATTGGCCTCCACTGCCTTCTGTGGCAGAGAATTCCACAGATTCACAACTCTCTGAGTGAGAAGGTTTTTCCTCATCTCAGTTCTAAATGGCCTACCGCTTATTCTTAAACTGTGTGCCCCCGGGTTCTAGACTCCCCCAAAATCAGGTGACTGAAGTGGGGAGGCCCGGCGTGGGGGAGGGGAGGTGGGGGAGGGGGTGGGGGAGGGGGGATGGGAGATGGGGGAGGGGGGAGGGGAGGTGGGGGTGGGGAGGTGGGGAAGGGGTGCCCTATACCTGACGACTCTTTGTATGCCTAGGTGTGCAAAACGTAGCATCTAAACTGTGGCTTGTCACAGGTGACAAAACAAATATCTCGTCTCTCATCTCAACAGCCGGCCATCGAGCTAGTCAGAGAATGGATGATTCACAGCGCCTTCCCCAGTCACAAAAGATTACCACAATGCTGAACTCTCCATGGGTTTCGGCCCGAAACGTTGCCTATTTCCTTCGCTCCATAGATGCTGCTGCACCCGCTGAGTTTCTCCAGCAATTTTGTGTACCTTCTCCATGGGTACAATTGTGCTTGCAGTCTTCTCTCCCCTTGTTGTGCGTCAGCTGAGAGATGAAGGTCTCAGCCACAGCCACCAGCAGTCGCCTGTACGTACGTGATGCAAAGCTGCAGAGACTGGAGCTGAAATTACACAGCAGTCCTCCCTAGCCTGTACACTTACTGAGGCAGACGTTCTCCTTGAAGTAGTTGAGAAACTTGTCGCACTCTTCCTTCTGGTTGCCGCTGCCGCTGCACGAGCACCAGGGTGCCACCACCACGTCTGCCGTGTCCACATAGTTTGGCGTCATGTCACTCCCTGTAGAGAACAAAACCGGTCTGTGAGGAGATAGACACAGAAGGCTGGAGTAACTCGGCGGGTCAGGCAGCTTGTGTTGGAAGGAACTGCAGCAGATGCTGGCTTATCCCGTATCCCGAGTACCTGCCGTTAGCGTTACGAGCCGCTAAGAGACGTCCCCGAGCTCCGACGTACCCGCTACGTTCATTCTCCGTGCTTACCACGAGTTTGATTTGTTTTTAAACTCGGGAGAGCTCTTGGAATGAACTCGTACAGTGGGACAGGGCCATTAGTTAAGGATGTTTCGAAAGTTAATATAGAAACATGGAAAATAGGTGGAGGAGTAGGCCATTCGGCCCTTCGAGCCTGCACCGCCATTCAATATGATCATAGCTGATCATCCAACTCAGTATCCTGTACCTGCCTTCTCTCCATACCCCCTGATCCCCTTTAGCCACAAGGGCCACATCTAACTCCCTCTTAAATATAGCCGATGAACTGTGGCCTCAACTACCTTCTGTGGCAGAGAGTTCCAGAGATTCACCACTCTCTGTGTGAAAACATCCAGGTAAGGATTGCAGATTTTATATCCTAAAAGAACACTAGTAACCAAATTAGTGTTTTTTTTATAAATAACCACCAACAATTTTACAGACACCATTTTTAAAAGAAATTGCAAACTATTTCTTAAGCTGGGTTCAAGCCCTCAAACTGCTATAATGGAATCCAATTTTGTGTTTAAGGTAGACAAAATTGCTGGAGAAACACAGCGGGTGCGGCAACATCCATGGAGCGAAGGAAATAGGCAACGTTTCGGCCCTAAACCCTTCTTCAGACTGAAGGAAATAGGCAACGTTTCGGGCCGAAACCCTTCTTCAGACTGAAGGAAATAGGCAACGTTTCGGGCTGAAACCCTTCTTCAGACGGAAGGAAATAGGCAACGTTTCGGGCCGAAACCCTTCTTCAGACTGAAGGAAATAGGCAACGTTTCGGGCCGAAACCCTTCTTCAGACTGAAGGAAATAGGCCCGAAACGTTGCCTATTTCCATCGCTCCATAGATGTTGCTGCACCCGCTGAGTTTCTCCAGCAATTCTGTCTACCTTCGATTCTCCAGCATCTGCAGTTCCTTCTTGAACAATTTTGCCTTTGTTGGGAGTAATTCAGAAAGTTTAAATGTAAATTAATTTTTCCAGTAACAATATTTGATGTCAAGACGCTGAGTCTACTTGCAGGGCAGATGGAATATTCAAAGGCGCACGATGATGCTCGCGACCGTCGCGTGTCAGTTGCTATCCGCCCGTTGCGTGAATCATTGATTCCCAACCTGGGGCCATGGCAAATTTCAGGGGGGCCACAAAAAAATGTTGGGATTTAGGGGGCCACAGGTTCAATGAAGGGGGCCACAGAGCTTCCACCCTGTTGCCTCCTACATTTCAGTTCTAATAAATTTAAATCTATGTCATTGAAATATTTTTGATGTTTGTGGAATAGAATAAAAGAGAATATATGTGCAATTAATAGATTTATGGAAGCTATTATAATATTGAAGTACCTTTTTTCCGCTAATAATGTCAGGGGGGGGGCCACAGAAAAATTAAAAGATCCCAAGGGGGCTATGACGACAGATGGCACAATGGGCTAAGTGTTCGGCTGGCAACCGGAAGGTAGCCGGTTCGAATCCCGCTTGGAGTGCATACTGTCGTTGTGTCCTTGGGCAAGACACTTCACCCACCTTTGCCTGTGTGTGAATGTGTGTGAATGTGTGTGAGTGATTGGTGGTGGTCGGAGGGGCCGTAGGCGCAGATTGGCAGCCACGCTTCCGTCAGTCTGCCCCAGGGCAGCTGTGGCTACAGAAGTAGCTTACCACCACCGAGTGTGACTGAGGAGTGAATGAATAATGCGATGTAAAGCCCCTTGAGTATTAGAAAGGCGCTATATAAATCCCATCCATTATTATTATTATTATTATGAGCTAAAAAAGGTTGGGAACCACTGGAGTAAATGATGGCCCAAGTGGGACAGGCCCTTTGGGGACTGGGCAATGATCAAATGGTACAAAATACTTTTCATGTGTCGAGAGGGAATAAAATTAACCAGACGCACAGAAAGCAAAACATGATGATCACAATTCCCTCCAGTGTAGAGTGAGTCTCTCTGGATAGGGAGTATAAGGCTGTCTTGGTTTTCAGTTAAGGCTTCTGAATGAATGTTTATCTATTTCTTTATTTATTTATTTTACTATTTATTTCGAAACAGAATAAAAGAATAAAAAGCAAGTGTGAAACAGCATACAAAAAACAAAACAAGAATATTTATAAAGTGTCATAAACAATATCAATAAATAAATGAAATCGTATGTGGCAGGAAGATGCCAAAGCTTATTAATTCCCACCCCTTATTCAACTGCTTGTAATGATCTTATACACATTTGGCAGCTATATATGTACACCATATGTACACCAGCCACTATATGTATACCAAATTATTTACATTTATACACTAATCAAATATTTACAAAGCCAGAAAAAAAAAGAAAAGAAAAAAAAATGTTACTGGCAGAATGTCAGAGCCAGCCCAATCAGAGAAACTGGAGATAATATCCTTTCAGAGAAGGAATTTGTCTTCATCCACCTGGAATTAAACATGAGGCCTTCCATGTTCAAAGGAGCAACTTATGGCTCAAGTAATTTGCTTAAAAGTACTTAGCACGATGGAATTGGTGCTTTAATCTGCACAGCCAACATCACTCGCTGTGACTCCAGCCTTGCATGAAGGAAAAGCCCTTTGAAGTTTCGCCCTGTATATTATTTCCTTGAATTTGTCAAATTTAGGGCCACTTTAAGTGAAGGAGGCTTTTTGTGTGTTGGAAGGAACTGCAGGTGCTGGTTTACACCCTAGATAGGCACAAAATGCTGGAGTAACTCTTAGAATAAAGGGGAGGTCATTTAAGACTGAGGTGAGAAAAATCTTTCTTCACGCAGAGAGTTGTGAATTTATGGAATTCCCTGCCACAGAGGGCAGTGGAGGCCAAATCACTGGATGGATTTAAGAGAGAGTTAGATAGAGCTCTAGGGATAATAGTGGAGTCAAGGGATATGTGGAGAAGGCAGGCACGGGTTATTGATAGGGGATGATCAGCCATGATCACAATGAATGGCGGTGCTGGCTCGAAGGGCCGAATGGCCTCCTCCTGCACCTATTTTCTATGTTTCTATGTCAGGCAGCATCTCTGGCGAAAAGGAATAGGTGACGTTTCGGGTCGAGACCCTTCTTCAGACTGAGAGTCAGAGGAGTGGGAGACACAGAGATATGGAAGGCTAAGGTGTCAACAGCACCTTATATTTAGCTTGGGCAGCTTACACCCCAGCAGTGTGAACATTGACTTCTTTAATGTCAAGTAACCCTTGCTTTCCCTCTCTCTCAATCTCACCACATTCTTGGTTCTCCGACCAGTCTGGCTGTCCTCCAGATTAAATTTTATCTTTGTATGCCTCGTTGTCATCTTCCACAAGTTAATGATGATCTATGCTATATTTTCCTCGATCGCCATCCCCTTTGATGTTTTGTTTTCACGCCTTGCCCTTCCTTGTGTCTCCCTCTCCCCAGAATCTCAGTCTCGACCCGAAACGTCACCCATTCCTTCTCTCCAGAGATGCTGCCTGTCCCGCTGAGTTACTCCAGCATTTTGAGGCTTTTTACACGCTCTTTATTGGCAGATTGTTCTAGCAGCCCTGAGTATCTTTGCATCCTGACAATGCCGCCCTCCACCCATACGAACCCCACCCTCCCCCTCCCGACCGACCCCTCTGCCACCGTCGATTAACCCCCCTCTCCACCCTCCACCCACCCGCACCCCTCCACAACAATCAAGTTCCAAGTTCCAGACAATGTTTTCAAACACAATTCCACAAAAAATGTACAATTGTCAGCAACGCAGAGGTTTTCTGGATTTTTATTTGTCTGCTTTACCTCTTGGAGTTATTTTTTTAAAAAGCCTTTGTAGACCCATCTCCCCTCAGTTGCCCTCGCTCCCAGCTGAGCGGGCTGTGCAATTATCCCCAGTGTGTCCTTGCTCAGGGGCAGAGGAGGGTGGGGTGAGGGTTAGGAGGTAGGGTGAAGGTGGGGGTGAGGGGGGTGATAGGGTGAGTGGGTGAAGGTGAGAGGGTGAGAGTGGGAGGGTGAGTGTGGAGGTCCATTAGTCCATAAGTGATAAGAGCAGAATATAAGGGCCATTCGGCCCATCAAGTCTACTCCGCCATTCAACCACGGCTGATCTATCTCTCCCTCCTAACCCCATTCTCCTGCCTTCTCCCCATAACCCCTGCCAACCCGTACTAATCAAGAATCCATCTATCTCTCCCTTAAGGGCCTGTTTCACTTGGCGATTTTTTCGGCGACTGCCGACGTCATATCAGTGTCGCCAGAAGATTGTCAACATTTCAAAATCTAGCGGCGACACTTGAAAAAACACCGGGTGCCAATACATCATCGCGCCGTGGATTTTTCGGTGACTTGATACGTCAGTCAATGATACCGGCAGTCTCCGAAAAACTCGGCAGGTGGGACAGGCCCTTTAAACACATCCACGGGCCCTTCACAACCATGGACCCATGCATAGAAACATAGAAACATAGAAATTAGGTGCAGGAGTAGGCCATTCGGCCCTCCGAGCCTGCACTGCCATTCAATATGATCATGGCTGATCATCCAACTCAGTATCCCGTACCTGCCTTCTCTCCATACCCCCTGATCCCTTTAGCCACAAGGGCCACATCTAACTCCCTCTTAAATATAGCCAATGAACTGTGGCCTCAACTACCCTCTGTGGCAGAGAGTTCCAGAGATTCACCACTCTCTGTGTGAAAAAAGTTCTTCTCATCTCGGTTTTAAAGGATTTCCCCCTTATCCTTAAGCTGTGTGACCCCTTGTCCTAGACTTCCCCAACATCGGGAGCAATCTTCCTGCATCTAGCCTGTCCAACCCCTTAAGAATTTTGTAAGTTTCTATAAGATCCCCTCTCAATCTCCTAAATTCTAGAGAGTATAAACCAAGTCTATCTAGTCTTTCTTCATGACAGTCCTGACATCCCAGGAATCAGTCTGGTGAACCTTCTCTGCACTCCCTCTATGGCAATAATGTCCTTCCTCAGATTTGGAGACCAAAACTGTACGCAATACTCCAGGTGTGGTCTCACCAAGACCCTGTACAACTGCAGTAGAACCTCCCTGCTCCTATACTCAAATCCTTTTGCTATGAAAGCTAACATACCATTCGCTTTCTTCACTGCCTGCTGCACCTGCATGCCCACTTTCAATGACTGGTGTACCATGACACCCAGGTCTCGCTGCATCTCCCCTTTTCCTAGTCGGCCACCATGCAGAAATACCATGGTGGCGTGGCAAGGCCGCTGGCAAGTCTGGAGATCTCAGTACTCACCGATCAGTCCGGAGTAAGACAGCAGGCAGGCAGCGTAGTTTTCCCTGAAGCAGCCGCTCCCAGCCTGGGCGGAGGGCTGGCAGTTGGACAGGAAGTCCGCTAGTCTCGACCTGGGGAGAGAAACGGAGAACATAGAAACATAAACCGGAGCGGAAGGGCGAGGAGCGGACGGGCAGCTGGAGCAAGCGAATGACAGATGTTTCACAGATGTGAGGCCCAACGCAAATCGGAACAGCAACTCCTAATTGACTTGGGCAGCTTACAGCCCAGCGGTATGGATATTACGTGTGCGGTCGTGGTGTCGAAGGACGAGAAGCCGAAGCAGAGAAGTGGAAGCCAAATAACCGAACGGAAACCAAGCCGAAACGCCAAATAACCGATAGCGTACGAAGCCGAAACGCCAACGAACCGAAAGGGTGAGACGTCTAAACGCAAACTCACCAAAAGGCCACACTACCGAAACGCCAACTAACAGAATGGCCGCTCTGCCGAAAAGTCAAATAACGGACATGACGTCGCCGGGGGGGGGGGGGGTCAGCGATTGGTCCAGACCCCCGCGTCCATCGCATTACTGGCCGATGGAGACGGGAGGGTGGGGGTCATTTTCCCGCACAAGCCATAGGTGACTGGGCACTCTGAGCGGCAATACGGTGAGTTTGCTTTTAGGTGACACAGCCTTTCGGTTAGTTGGCGTTTCGCCTTTGTACGCTTTTGGTTAATTGGCGATTCTGTTCGGTTATTTGGCTTCAGCTTCTTATCCTTTGATTGACTTCTCTAACTTCACGCAACCCTTGCTTTCCCTCTCTCTCTCTCTCCGTCCCTCTCTCTCTGTCCCTCCCACATCCTAGTTCTCCGACCAGTCTGACTGTCCTCCTGATTAAATTTAACCTCGTTGTCACCTTCCCCTCACTGACAATGATCCGCTCTACATTTTACTTGAACATCATCCCCTTTGATCTCTTGTTTTCACACCTCACCCTCCCATATCTCTATCTCCCTCTCCCCTGACTCTCAGTCTGCAGAAGGGTCTCGACCCGATAAGTCACCCATTCATTCCTTCTCTCCAGAGATGCTGCCTGTCCCGCTGAGTTACTCCAGCGTTTTGTGTCGGTCTTCGATGTAAACCAGCATCTGCAGTTCCTTCCTACACATTTCCTATCTATCTATGTATAGTATATCTGCTCTGTTTAGCTAGCATGCACGACAAAGATTTTCACTGCACCTCGATACACGTGACAATTATGACCCGAATCCTAAACCTAAAATTGTCAAAGTCAACTTGAAAAAGACCAATGAACAGCAGCGATTTAAAACTGTTCCCCCACGGAATCCTTCTTCATTGCACAGGTTTGGCCTGCAGTGCATTTGATTGTCTGACGTTGTCTACTGTTTAATCTCCTGTGGATTTAGGAGAGCACAGCAGGCCAGCTGTGTTAGAGTCTGCATCATCAGGGGACACTTGATCATATCTGCGCTTCGAAACTCCAAGGCACAGTGTGTTGGGGGGCTCTGACCTTCACTGACTGAGAGGTGTCAGTGAAGTCTCCAAGTGTTTTGCTGGGCAGTGGGGTTGAGCTGGGTTTAATTCCCCTCCCCTGGCCTAATATTGTAGAATAGGTGCAGGAGTAGGCCATTTGGCCCTTCGAGCCAACACCGCCATTCAATATGATCATGGCTGATCATCCCCAATCAGTTCCCCGTTCCTGCGTTTTCCCCATATCCCTTGACTCCGATAGCACTCAGAGCTAAATCTAACTCTCTCTTGAAAACATCCAATGAATTGGCCTCCACTGTGGCAGAGAATTCCACAGATTCACAAATCTCTGGGTGAAAAAGTTTTTTTCCTCATCTCAGTCCTAAATGGCCGACCCCTTTATTCTTACACTGTGACCCCTGGTTCTGGACTCCCCCAACATTGGGAACATTTTCCCTGCAGTTACAGTAAGTGAATATCTAGCAGGCAAGCAGGGTGCTTTCTCCAACCACCCCCATTTGAAGTCCACTATCATCCACCGTTTTTACCGTTCTGGACTCCCCCAACATCGGGGACATTTTACCTGCATCTAGCCTGTCCAATCCTTTAAGAATTTTAGGTACACCAAAAATGCTGGAGAAACTCAGCGGGTGCAGCAGCATCTATGGAGCGAAGGAAATAGGCAACGTTTCGGGCCGAAACCCTTCTTCAGACTGATGGGGGGTGGCGGGGAGAAGAAAGGAAAAAGGAGGAGGAGGAGCCAGAGGGCTGGGGGATGGGAGGAAATTTAAGAATGTTATATGTTTCTATAAGATATCCTCTCATCCTTCCAAATTCAGATTGTGTGATTGCATCTATTGCCGTTAGCTCAAAGATCCTATAGCGAGGTTAGAATCTTTGGTGCTGCCTGCATGTTTTTCAGCCCCCGCGGCATGCATCCAGTTCCTTCTGCCTTGCGAATTAGCAAAGAGCCCTCTTCAAGGCAAATATACTTGACCCAGCTCTGAGGGCTTGCATTCTGAGAACAGATATTGCTTACAGGAAGAGATTTGCTGCCACTCACATCACGTTAGTGGATCTAAGCACCAGGGCTCATGATAAAATATCTCCCGGTTCAGAAATTGAATATATTGCTTATTCCACTGTGCATTGCATATGTCTTAGCAAAAGCATCTTTAGCATGAAGGCTGGAGCTAGGAACGCAGGAGTATTTTTAGCCATGCAACGAAAGTGACATCAATAATATTCTAAAACATGACTTGGACCAAGATAGAGACTTTATCGGGTGGAACAATGAACAGATGTGTCAGCTGTAGAGGAACTGCACTGAATTAGTATTTAAGAAGGAACTGCAGATGCTGGAAAATCGAAGGTGGACAAAAGTGCTGGAGAAACTCAGCGGGTGCAGCAGCATCTATGGAGCGAAGGAATTGGCAACGTTTCGGGGCCCCGAAACGTTGCCTATTTCCTTCGCTCCATAGATGCTGCTGCACCCGCCGAGTTTCTCCAGCACTTTTGTCTACCTCCGCAATGAATTATTATTTGAGTTTAGAACTTCTACTCAGCGGCTGTGTCCGGGAATATTACCATCTGGTTTGGGAATTGCTCTGCCCAGGACAAGAAGGCTCTGCAGAGAGTAGTGCATTCGGCCGAACGCACTATGGGAACTTCACTCGCCCCCCTGCAGGAACTATACATCAGGAGGTGCAACTCCAGAGCCAACAAAATCATGAGAGACCACTTCCACCCCTGCAACGGACTGTTCCAGCTGCTACGGTCAGGCAAACGCCTCCGTTGCCATGCGGTGAGAACGGAGAGGTTGAGAAGGAGTTTCTTCCCAGAGGCCATTCGGACTGTAAACTCCTATCTCACCAGGGACTAACTTTACTGAACGTTTTTCCTTCCAATATTTAATATGTAAAAGAACATGTGTGCGTTTATGTTTGTGTTTATAGTTTGTTTGGTTGTTTGTTTGTTTGTCTTTTTGTACAAAGTCCGCGAGCATTGCCACTTTTCATTTCACTGCACATCTCGTATGTGTGTATGTGACGAATAGACTTGACTTGACTTGACTTGAACTAACCAAGCGTGGCCCGAGAAAAACAAAAACACCACCGATCCCACTGAGCGGTCAGATGTGGATGCTTCCCCTGCAGATTTGTGACACTTGCCCCTTCCTCCGTGTTTGGGTGAGCAGACTTTTATTCCAACTCACATGTTCTTCGGCCCAGCTCCGAAAAATATCCCCCCCACCCCCCGTAGCGACTCGTAATGCTAACGGTAGGTACTCGGGAAATCCGGTAAACTCGTGAGGTTTTTTCAACACTGTGAAAAATGTCCACGAGTCAAAAAAAATACTTGTACGAGCCGCTACGAGACATCCACGGACACTTAACTTTCTGGTGCCTTTCCCCCGCAGTGGAAATGTTTTGATTCTGCTGTGGGGGGATGTTTGTGTTGAACTCTGTAATATGTTGTGTCCATTTTTATTCATTTTTTTTTTTTTTTTTTTTTTTTTAAACCTTTTTCTATGGTTTGCAATGGAACTTATTATTATTTAAATTTTGTAAAGCGCTTTGGGGTCAATGCAAATTGACTTAAAATGCGCTATATAAATAAAGTTTACTTACTTACTTACTTACTTACCTACGAACCCGCTACCGACATTCTCCGAGTTCGAATCAGGGGAAAACTCGGGAGAACTCTTGAATTACCTCGTACAGTGGGACAGGGGCTTTACACTATCCCACACCCACTCGGGACCACTTGCATTTATGCCAAGCCAATTGACCTCCAAACCCGTACGTCTTTGGAGGGTGGGTGGAAAGTGAAGATCTCGGAGAAAACCCACGCGGGTCACGGGGAGAACGCACAAACTCCAAGCAGTCGGGATCAAACCCCGGGTCTCTGGCGCTGTGAGGCAGCAATTCCACCGCTGTGCCCTTATCCGACATAACTTTGTCTCTTGCGATCAAACCTTTGATGGAACCGTGAAAATGGAATCAGCAGTCGCTCAGAGGTGAAAGCAAATAGTGATGAGCAGCTGGAGCATTGGAATTATCATGCATCATAAGTCCTTAGACCTGAAGCACTGGCGCGGAGAAAGAGAGGTGCTGAAATTTAATATGAATGAGTAGATAGGATTAAGAAACAATCATTTGCTTCATTAAATGACTTTTTTCATTTTATTGTGATTGAAAGTAATTTTCCCAATTATCTTCTGATACTGCATTAGAGTCGTTCTAATTTGAAGAATATTACTATCTGGGGCTGAGAGGACTGCGAGATGGAAGGCATAAAATCTTTGAAGCACTCACTTTCATCTTGATATCCAAATGGGTTTTACACAGTAGCCTCAACCCGCAGTGATAGGATGCAGAGGGATTTATCACCACTTTCATTAAGCACTCTTTCATCAAGAGATGATTTTATAGATATATAATCATGTAAATATCTGTCAGATTACTGACCCATGTGTCATGGTCTTTCATTATATTTCAATTTCAAAACTCAAACCATGGCTTGATCAGCCTCCCATTTTATCACAGTCAGAAGAAGGGTCTCGACCCGAAACGTCACCCATTCCTTCACTCCAGAGATGCTGCCTGTCCCGCTGAGTTAGAAACATAGAAACATAGAAACATAGAAAATAGGTGCAGGAGTAGGCCATTCGGCCCTTCGAGCCTGCACCGCCATTCAATATGATCATGGATGATCATCCAACTCAGTATCCCATCCCTGCCTTCTCTCCATACCCTCTGATCACTTTAGCCACAAGGGCCACATCTAACTCCCTCTTAAATATAGTCAATGAACTGGCCTCAACTACCTTCTGTGGAAGAGAATTCCAGAGATTCACCACTCTCTGTGTGAAAAATGATTTTCTCATCTCGGTCCTAAAAGATTTCCCCCTTATCCTTAAACTGTGACCCCTTGTTCTGGACTTCCCCAACATCGGGAATAATCTTCCTGCATCTAGCCTGTCCAACCCCTTAAGAATTTTGTAAGTTTCTATAAGATCCCCCCTCAATCTTCTAAATTCTAGCGAGTGCAAGCCGAGTCTATCCAGTCTTTCTTTATATGAAAGTCCTGCCATCCCAGGAATCAGTCTGGTGAACCTTTTCTGTACTCCCTCTATGGCAACAATGTCTTTCCAGCAATTTGTGTCTGAAGAAGGGTCTCGACCTGAAATGTCACTGGTCCCTTCAATCCAGATACCGTCTGTCCCGCTGAGTTACTCCAGCATTCCGTGTCTATCTTCGGTGTAAACCAGCATCCGCAGTTCCTTCCTTCCCATTTTCCCATCTCTTACCCTGTCCTATTTTGACACGTTGGTGACAAAGAATGAACACAAACCCCAGATCCAGGCTATGGGTGGGTCTGGAACTCCACACCCATTATACACACTAAATGCTGGAGTAACTCAGCGGGGCAGGCAGCATCTCTGGAGAGAAGGAATGGGTGACGTTTCGGGTCGAGACCCTTCTTCAGGGTAGAAATACACCAAGATATTACCTGGGATTGTGGGCTTGAGATAGATGGGGAGGTTGGATAGTTTGGGACTTTATTCTTTATGCCTTAGGAGGCGGAGGGGTGACAATATTGAGGTGCACAAGATCATGGATTAGAGGAGTCTAAAACTAGAGGGCACGGTCTTAAGGAGAGATCTAAGTGAGACCTCAAGGTTTAGCTTTTTCGCTCAGAGGGTTGTCTGTATCTAGATCGAGCAGCCAGAGGAAGTGGAAGCAGATAAAATTGACTTTTAAGAGACATTTGGATAGATTTATGGATAGTAAAGGTTTTAGGATATGGGCCAAATGCTGGTAAATGGGACTAGCCCAGAATGGCCGACATGGGCAGATGGGCCGAAGGGCCTGGTTCAATGCTGTACAGTGCTATCATTTATGATTCTATGTTGTTGAAGCATCAATATGCTGGCGATCCGAGGTTGCTGGCCTAGAATGATGAAACTAATTATAAGATGGCCCGTACTTGTTGAAAGAGGAGGCACTTTCAATACCTAAAGGGACGTTAATTGCTGTTCTGGAGTTTTTGGGTCACCTCGTTTTTTTTAATCGCCTCCCATCTCTGATGACTGGGCTGTGCAGTACAGGCAGAGGGAGAGAGGGGTGAGAGAGAGGGAGGGTGAGAGAGAGGGATGGGGAGAGGGGGAGGGGAGGACAGGGGAAGAGGGGAGAGAGAGAGGGAGGGAGAAAGGGAGGGAGAGGAGGAGGGGAAGAGAGTGGGAGAGAGAGAGGGAGAGAGGGGAGAGGGGAGATGGGAAGAGAGTGGAAGAGAGAGGGAGAGGGGTAGAGAGGGAGAGAGTGGGAGAGAGGGAGAGAGGGGAGAGAGAGGGGGGGGAGAGAGAGAGAGGAGAGAGAGAGATTGAGAGAGAGAGAGGGGGAGAGAGAGAGGGAGAGCGAGAGAGAGAGAGAGAGAGAGCTCTCCAGCTCGTGGCCTGCCGTGTGCATTGTGAATTACTGCAATGCAGGCTTTACAGATGGAAATACATACGTCACCAACCCAGCTGATGGCAAGACATTACATTATCTCTCACTTTCCTTGCTCCTGCTAATACACACAGTGCTGGAATAAGTCGGTGGCTCAGGCAGCACCTCTGCCTGACGGGGATGTTTCGGGTCAGGACCCTTCGTCAGACAGTTGTTACTGCACCAATGCTTGAGATCAAGTCCTGAGCGCAACAAGACTTTCATACACTCTGTGATATTTCCCCCTGTGTTATTTCAGTCAGTGGGGTGAGAGCACAAGGTATTAGAAGGAAGATTGTGGCTTCGAGAGAAGGTTGACAGCAAGCTAAGCGGGAATAAAGTTTTTTTTCCCCCCCTAGTTGGCTGCAAGTGCCGAGTGATGTTCCACAGGGTTCGGTGCTGGGGCCCCAACTCTTCACGTTGTATATCAGTGATTAGGATGATGGGATTGATGGTTCTGTGGCCAAGTTTGTGGATGATACGAAGAGTTTGAGTTCATTGTTGTGTGTACCGAGGAACTGTGACAAGCGTTTGTTGCGTGCTAACCAGTCAGCGGAAATACAACGGTCTGCAGAGCTCCAGCTGGTGCGGTGTCTACAGCCCGGGATCCCTCGTGGGGGACCCGGGGGAAGAAGAAGCCATCACTGCCGGCCCGCGGCCAACTTCTACCGCGGGTCCGGCATGGACTTACCATCACCCCTGGAGGGGAGCTTCGACCGCCGGCCCTGCAGTCTACAGTGCTTCTGGCTGCGGCGGGGACTTTAAATCTCGACCGCCGGCCTGCGGCCTACACCAACTTAAAGCCGCGGTCTCCGGTGAGGAAGAGCCGATCCTGGACTGACTCTGGACTCTGGTCCTGACCAAGGGGGGGAAATGGAGGAGGACTGGCCAAATGTTGTGCCTTCCACCACAGTGATGAATGCTGTGGTGGATGTTTGTGTTACAGTTTTATTGTGGTTGTGTGTTCTTTATTATTGTATCGCTGCAGACAACCCAAATTTCCACCAGCCTGGCTGTGTGGCAATAAATTATATCTAATCTAATCTAATCTAATGATTACACTCGAGCCATCCATTGTGTACTGATACATAATACGGGGAATAAGGTGAATTACGTTTAGTGCAAGATAAAGTCCAGTAAAGACATATCAAAGATAGTCCGAGGGTCTCCAATGAAGTGGATAGAACCTCAGGCCTGCTCTCTATTTGTTGGTAGGATGGTTCAGTTGCCTGCTAAATGCCTGCCATACATGGGGCTAAATCGCAATGTAAACCCACTTGCCAATCAATCTGTCTTTCGGAGAAAGCCGGAGCCCATGGGAGAAACACACACACATGCACGGAGAGAACATGCAAACTCCTCTCAGGCAGCAGCGGAGAGATCAGGATCAAACTGGGGGTCACTGGGGGTACACAAAAATGCTGGAGAAACTCAGCGGGTGCAGCAGCATCTATGGAGCGAAGGAAATAGGCAACGTTTCGGGCTGAAACCCTTCTTCAGACTGAAGGAAATAGGCAACGTTTCAGGCCGAAACCCGGAAGGGTTTCGGCCCGAAACGTTGCCTATTTCCTTCGCTCCATAGATGCTGCTGCACCCGCTGAGTTTCTCCAGCATTTTTGTGTACCTTCTTTCATCTCTGCAACATCGCCAAACTCAGACCCTCTCTCACACCGCCTGCTGCTGAAAGACTCATCCATGCCTTCATCTCCTCCCGACTGGACTATTGCAACTCACTTCTCCTTGGCATCAGCTCCACCTACATCAACCGACTCCAACTGGTCCAGAACGCAGCCGCCCGACTCATCACCCACACCAAATCCTGGCATCACATCACTCCAGTCCTCAAAAAACTTCACTGGCTTCCCGTCTCCCACCGGATCACCTACAAAATCCTGGTCCTCACCTACAAAGCCCTCCACCATCTGGCCCCCACATATCTCATTGACCTCCTCTCCCCCTACCAACCCTCACGGTCCCTCAGATCCACATCAGCCGGTCTCCTCTCCATCCACAAGTCCAACCTCCGCAGTTTTGGGGACAGAGCCTTCTCCAGGGCAGCTCCCAGGCTCTGGAACTCCCTCCCCCAACTGATCCGCAATTCCGTGTCCCTCCCCATCTTCCAGTCCCGCCTCAAGACCCATCTCTTCACCTCTGCCTATCCTTAGCCCCACGTCCCCGTCCCTTTTCATCTGTGCATTAATTGCCTCATGCTGTGTTTTGTATTGAATTCTGTCTTTACTTTGTGTACTAGTCATGTCTCTACTATTTATTTTATTCCCCTTACATGTTTTTCCTATACATGCTCAATTTTTGTAAGGTGTCCTTGAGACTCTTGAAAGGCGCCCATAAATAAAATGTATTATTATTATTATTATTACCTTCGATTTTCCAGCATCTGCAGTTCCTTCTTAAACAAAGGTCACTGGGGCTTGGAGGCAGCTTCTCCTTGTGTACGGCGTGCACAGGCTAAAGTTGTAACACATTTGATTGTGCACGCCGGGTTGATTGCATTGGTCAAAACAGGGGGGACCTCATGAAGGTTGCAATCTCCCACCCCGCCCACTCTGCTGCTTCAGTTCCACTTGATGGTTTTGTTCTCAGTCTAGCTCAGAGATACAGCGTGGAGGGAGGCCCTTCGGCCCACCGAGCCCGCGCCGACCAATCAACCCAGCACACCAACACTACCCCACGCACACTGGGGGACAATTTACAATTGTTTTTTAATTTTTTTTATTTTTTTATTTTTATTAGAAGTACGGTAAATTACAATAATACACAACACATATATCTTAATACATTTTTTTGTACCGCTTCATTTTTTTGAGCTTTAAGAAAAAGATAGAAGTAAGGAAAGTAAAGAAAGTGCGCAAGAGTCGTGAAGTGCAAGAGAGTGTTGGGAAAAGAAAGCCCCTTAGAAAAGAAGTTAGAGAAGGAAGTAAAGTAAGAAAGTAGACCCTAGAAAAGAAAGAAAAAGAAAGTAGGGACAATCGCTCTATTATAACATTAAACTCCGCAGAAAGACTACCAACCAAGTCTGTTTTTGTTGTTTTACCTCCCATTGCCAGGTCCTGATACCATATATTTTTATTTATTTATTTTTTAACCTACAAACTTGCACGACTTTGGAATGTGGGAGGAAGAACGGAGCACCTGGAGAAAACCCACGTAGTTCACGGGGAGAAGGTGCAAACTGCGAGCAGACAGCGCCCGTAGTCGGGATCGAACCCGGGTCTCTGGTGCCGGAAGGCAGCGACTCTACCCATGGTGTCCGAAATGGTGTCAAACGAACTGTAAGTCCAGGCACAACCTTGTATTTGCCCCCTCATCCACTGATCCTGTTCCTCAACTATTCTATTGTTCAACCGGGAATAATTTATCAAAAAGCAAATTTAAATCCACTCGACCTGACCTTGGTAAGTTTCAATTTGGTTAGAGATCAGATAAGTGTATAATTGGAAAAGATTAAGGATTATTAGAGGACTTGATGGGGCTGGTACTGAAGTGATTTTACCCTGAGAACTGGGTTGAGATGCAGGGCCTGCGTTCAGCGACCTGACACGCAGGTTCGAATCCCACTCAGGTAGCTAATGAATTAATATACAAACAACTAAATGAAAATCTGTAACGGGAAAAAAAGAGTATCAGCAGCGATGCCCTGTCTTATAAAACCCAGAACCAGGGGCCACAGTTTAAGAATAAGGGGTAAGCCATTTAGAAGTGAGACGAGGAAACGCTTTTTCTCACAGAGAGTTGTGAGTCTGTGGAATTCTCTGCCTCAGAGGGTGGTGGAGGCCAGTTAGAAACATAGAAAATAGGTGCAAGAGGAGGCAATTCTGCCCTTCGAGCCAGCACCGCCATTCATTGTGATCATGGCTGATCGTCCCCTATCAATAACCCGTGCCTGCCTTCTCCCCATATCCCTTGACTCCACTAGCCCCTAGAGCGCTATCTAACTCTCTGGATACTGGTTCTCTGGATGCTTTCAAGAGAGAGCTAGATAGGGCTCTTAAAAATAGCGGAGTCAGGGGATATGGGGAGAAGGCAGGAACGGGGTACTGATTGGGGATGATCAGCCATGATCACATTGAATGGCGATGCTGGTTTGAAGGGCCGAATGGCCTCCTCCTGCACCTATTGTCTATTGTCTATCTTGCTCACCGCTCTCCTTCAAGAAAGGAATGCAGAAAATAAATATTTCCATTCCTTTTAGTTTTGATTAGTTTAGAGATACTGCCAAGTGAAATACGAGGTGCTGTTCCTCCAATTTGCATTGAATCTCATCCTGACAGTGGAGGAGGCCCAGGACAGAAAGGTCAGTGTGGGTATGGGAAGGGGAGTTAAAGTGTTTGGCAACTGGGAGATCAGGTAGGCCTAGGCGGATTGGGCGGAGGTGTTCAGCGAAACGATCACCAAACTTGCGCTGAACCTTCCTGCAAACTTATAGCCCTGTCCCACGGCACGAGTTCATTCCAAGAGCTCTCCCGAGTTAAAAAAAAATCAAACTCGTGGTAAGCACGGAGAATGAACGTAGCGGGTACGTCGGAGCTCGGGGACGTCTCTTAGCGCTAACGGCAGGTACTCGGGAAGACTCGCTAACGGCAGGTAAGCACGGGAAGACTCGTGAAGATTTTTCAACATGTTGAAAAATGTCCTCGAGAGCCCCGAGTACCGAGGAGTGGCCATTACCGTAAATCTCCGAGTTCGAATCAGGGCGGGAGAGCTCTTGGAATGAACTCGTACAGTGGGACAGGGCCGTTACAATGTAATTCAGGACAAAGCTTGAGACTGACTTGGATTTAACATCTTTGATAAGAAGCTAAAATCTCCAAGGAGTCAGGGTGGTTTGGTAATGTCTATTTAAACTATAATCTATAGAATTAGAGGGGTTAATCTAACTAAAGAATAGGCTGATCGAAAGTACTGACAGCAATTGACTCCACAGTGCACAGAAAGCACAGCAATTAGCACAACTCAATAACGAATTCCTTCACAATTATCTGCTAAGTGTCAAGGAAGATTAGGGCCGTGAATTCCATCTCAACCAGTCCAGTTAACGCCCTGTCCCACGGTACGACTTCACTCCAAGAGCTCTCCCCTGAGTTTGCCCTGATTCGAACTCGGAGATTTACGCTAATGGCCGCTCGTCGGTATTCGGGGCTCTCGTGGACATTTTCCAACATGTTGAAAAATCTTCGCCAGTCTTCCCGTGCTTACCTGCCGTTAGCGAGTCTTCCCGAGTTACTGCCGTTAGTGTTGCGAGCCGCTAAGAGACGGTAAGACGGGACGTTTTTTCCAGCATGAAAAAAAAAGTCCACGAGTGAAACGATAGTCGGGAGGAGGAGTTCGTAGATCACAAAAAAAATCTTGTTTTTTTTTAAAAGTCCTTTCAACTCTGCAGAGGACTCGGGAAAGTGGGACAGGCCCTAAAGGCAGCAACTCTACCCCAGTTCCACCCTGCCACCCACAACTAAATATTCGAGAGCCAAAGGGGCTTATCTGATGAGCAGTGTCTTCCCCACTAAAGCTGCAGGTCTGATCTGTGTTGATGGAGCCCAGATGTTACTGAATCTGGTTAATAAAGACAATCTCTGTGAGACCAATGCTGGAAAAACAGGGAGACCCTTGACAGCATCAGTGAAGAGTGAAGACAGTTGATTCTATCATGGGCCACATTTGTTGTGATTACCTGCCTAAATACTGGCTGGGTACGGCGGCCTGTTTCCGAGCTGTAATCCCCATTAATCCTTCGTCCATGAATCATTGTCCCACGGAGAAAGTTTATACGGCAGCGAAATTGACACGGACGTTTAAACACATGAACTTCGAAGCACAGCCACTAACTCACAAGGCTCAGCTCTCTGTCCTGGGCCTCCTCCACTGTCAGAGGGAGGCCCAGCGCAAATTGGAGGAACGGCACCTCATATTTCGCTCGGGCAGCTCACACCCCAGCGGTATGAAGATTGATTTCTTCAACTTCGTAACACTTGCTTTCCCTCTCTCTCCGTCCCTCCCCCCACCCTCATTCTCCGGCCAGTTTCACTGACCCCCTGATATTTTACTGTCGGTCTGCCTCCGTGTCACCTTCACCTATGATAACATTTCCTTCAGCGACGTCTGTTTTGATCTGAGGAACGAGGATGAAATAAGTGAGGGTCTGAAGAAGGGTCTCGACCGGAAACGTTGCCCATTCCTTCTCTCCAGAGATGCTGCCTATCCCGCTGAAGAAGGGTTTCAGCCCGAAACGTTGCCTATTTCCTTCGCTCCATAGATGCTGCTGCACCCGCTGAGTTTCTCCAGCACTTTTGTCTCCCGCTGAGTTACGCCACCATTTTGTGTCTATTTTCTGTGTACAGCCAGCATCCGCAGTTCCAATAAACAGTAGGTGCAGGAGGAGGCCATTCGGCCCTTCGAGCCAGCACCGCCATTCACTGTGATCATGGCTGATCATCCACAATCAGTACCCCGTTCCTGCCTTCTCCCCATATCCCTTAACTCCGCTATCCATAAGAGCTCTATCTAACTCCCTCTTGAAAGCATCCAGAGAACCTGCCTCCACTGCCCTCTGAGGCAGAGAATTCCACACACTCACAACTCCCTGTGTGAAAAACCTTTTCCTCATCTCCGTTCTAAATGGCTGACCACTTATTCTTAAACTGTGTGTGGCCCCTGGTTCTGGACTCCCCCAACATTGGGAAACATGTTGAGAATTCATGTTCCTTCCGACACATTGGCAGAGGATGTATTAATACGCCATGCTTGGCCTTGTTACAAATACAATTAAAATAATTGCTGTTTTCTAAATCTCCCACCAATAACACAATTGCTTTCACAAGCCAACTTAGCACAAAACATCCTTTTCCTTAAAGATTAATTTCATTGAAAAGCCCACTTCAAGTTTTGTTAGAACTGGTTTAGATTCCCTGGCTGGGATGCGCTGCCCAATGGCATTAATCTTCCCGGTGAGATCAGTACAACATGACAAATCCCACCTGGCAATGCTCCTGCTAATATCACAACAAAATGAAAGCACAGACACAGGGTTTTTAAGCCTCGTTGCTCCATGCCAGTGTGTTCGCTAAGCTCCACTCTCTCTCCTGCTGTGTGCTATCACTCCCATTCCATCTGCCTCTTTTGCCCTGTTGGAGATACTCACTAAATGCTGGAGTAACTCAGCGGGACGGGCAGCATCTCTGGATGGAAGGAATGGGTGACGTTGCCGGTTGAGACCCTTCTTCTGAATGGTCTGAAGAAGAGTCTGAAGAAGGGTCTGGACCAATTTACTGCTGTGTGGTGTCTTTGTTTGTAAAATTGCTCTTTTTTCTTTTCTTTTCACAAATATGTAATTACTGATTCTGTTCCATTGTGTTTTGTAGGTTTTTTTGCACAATCCGCGGGCATTGCCACTTTTCATTTCACTGCACATCTCGTATGGGTATGTGATGAATAGACTTGGCTTGACTTGACTTGGGTCTCGACCCGAAACGTCACCCATTCCTTCTCTCCAGAGATGCTGCCCGTCCCGCTGAGTTACTCCAGCACTTTGTGTCCGTCTTCAGTGCAAACCAGCATCTGCAGTTCCTTCCCACACATGATATGACATTGTTTCTGCCTATCTCTCTTGCACAAAGTCTATCTCTGATCATATGTCCTAATATCTCCTTGTATAAATCAACGTCCGATTCTGTTTGATAACGGCCCTATGAAGGCCCAAGATCGTTGACAATGTAAAACCACTGAACACATACAGGCTCTGGGATAAAGCAATGGTCAGCAGATTATTCTGCCCTAACGAGCAGTTGGACTTAAAGACACAAACACTTGGAAATTCTGAGGTCCATTGAACGTAGAACATAGAACAGTACAGCACGGGAACAGGCCCTTCGGCCCACAATGTCTGTGCTGAATATGATGCCAAGGCCATCATTTGCCTGCACATAATCCATATCCCTCCATTTGCTGCCTATCCATAAGCCTCTAGAGCGTGACTATCGTATCTGCCTCCACCCAGTGCTTCCGCACCTCAACATTTTTTTCTCCTTAACTAGAATCCCAAATTTCCTGGAATTTGATGGTATTTCCTGAAATTTCCCAACTGCCGCCCCACTGCGCGTGCGCGGGGAGACGCCACCATTTTGTGTCCCTACCACATCACCGCCGCCATTTTCAGTTGTGACGCGGCTAACGGGCCTCCCCCTACTGCGCAGGCGCGCCTGGTCGTAAATATACGTTTTTTTCCCACAAATCATCCCGCGGGCCGGATTGGGCCCCCTTCGCTGGCCGGATGCGGAAATTTCCCGAAATTTCCCGAAATCATTTAATTTCCCCTAAAATTACCCAAAGACAACCAGAATTTCCCAAATTTGGGGTCATTTCCTGGAAAATGGAAACACAACGCCACCACCACCCCTGTCAGCGCTTTCCAGGCACTCACCACCCTTTGTGTAGAAAACTTGTCTCGTTTAAACTGTGCCTCTCTCCCTATATATTGAATACTTGTCCCATTAAACATCTAAGTCACAATACAGCAGCTGTGACATGAGTGAGCTTTTTATATAATTACAGCAGCTCTAAGCTTGGCCTGTTAACTCTAAGTTTGACAAGTTTATCCAGATGCGCAGTCAGAACATAATCCTTTTTATAGCAACTCTGAGCATCCTGAAAAATGGCCAATGGAAATTTGGACCTTACTTTTAGACTTCAGACATACAGCGTGGAAACAGGCCCTTCAACCCACCGTCTCCGCGACAACCAGCAATCACCCCGTACGTAGAACGATTCTAATCACAAGTAAAAAGATTTACAATTTTACCAAAGCCAATTAACCTACAAACCTGTACATCTTTGGAGTGTGGGAGGAAACCTGAGCACCCGGAGACAATAGACAATAGGTGCAGGAGTAGTGATTCTTCTTCAGTCTGAAGAAGGGTCTCGACCCCAAAACGTCATCCGTTCCTTCTCTCCAGAGGTGCTGCCTGACCCGCTGAGTTACTCCAGTCTTACGCTGTGTCCATTCCTTGCTTGTCTACCATCTGGAGGTCTGGTCGGCAGTCTCTGGTCTTGCAGTGAAATGGCGGTTAGCCAGTGGACAACGTAGAGAGCCACGCTGTTTAACTATGCACCTGTGTATTATCATTCGGGGCCTAATTTCTCCGGATGCATATAACAAAGATCACTTTCATTACATTGTTCTCCGAGATGTTTATTGGTGTTTTGGGATCTTTTACCGCCGTTGCCTACTTTTCTGTGAAATTATTCATCAGTCAATTTTTATGAGAATTTCCGGCTGTATTCAGCAAATGTTTCTCTGCTGGCTTCATATTGTACAGGGATGTGTTCCCTGAGCTTTAGCTGCGAAGTGCGATTCAGACTCGCTGATCTCAGCACTGCTCCCCACCTTCTCGGTTTCCATGACATTCGGCCTCTGTATGACGCTCGCCGAGCATTTCTGGATAGTTTAGATGTACCACGTGGAAACAGGCCCTTCAGCCCATCTAGTGCGCGCCGATCATCTCTGGAGAATGTGGATAACCATATAACCATATAACAATTACAGCACGGAAACAGGCCAACTCGGCCCTTCTAGTCCGTGCCGAACACGTATTCTCCCCTAGTCCCATCTACCTGCACTTAGACCATAACCCTCCATTCCTTTCCCGTCCATATACCTATCCAATTTATTTTTAAATGATAAAATCGAACCTGCCTCCACCACTTCCACTGGAAGCCCATTCCACACAGCTACCACTCTAGGTGGCATTTCGGTCCCAAGAAGGGTGCCAAGCTGAATTGTCACCTATCCATGTTCTCCACAGGTACTGTGTAGGAAGGAACTGCAGATGCTGGTTTAAACCAAAGATAGACACAAAAAGCTGGAGTAACTCAGCGGGACAGGCAGCACCTTAGGAGATAAGGAATGGGTGATGTTTTGGGGCGAGATCTTACATCAGACTCGTTTCGATCCGAAACGTTACCCGTTCATTCTCTCCACAGATGCTGCCCGTCCTGCTGAGTAACTCCAACCTTTTGAGTCTATCTTCTCCACAGATACTGCCTGTCCTGCTGAGTTTACTCCAGCACAGAATGTCTTTATGTACAGAAAGGAACTGCAGATGCTGATTTACACCAAAGATAGACACAAAATGCTGATGTAACTCAGCAGGTCAGGTGGCATCTCTGGAGAAAAGGAATAGGTGACGTTTCGGGTCGAGACCCTTCTTCAGACTGAGAGTCAAGGGAAAAATAAACTAGAGGCATGTCAAGATTCCAGAACAAATCAGAGCTGGCACCGATGATTCAGGAAAGGTGGAGCACACAATGGTCCATTGTTGACTCAGGAAAGGTAGAGCACACAATGGTCCATTGTTGGCTGTGGAAGAGGTGATACTGAAGGGATACTAACAGTGTAACTAGCAGGATGACTAGGGACGAAGAGAGATGGGGAGAGAGGGAATGCAAGGGTAATTTGAAATGAGAGAAATCAATATTTATACCGCTGTGTTGTAAGCTGCCCAAGTGAAGTGTGAGGTGCTGTTGCATCTTTAGACAATAAATAGACAATAGGTGCAGGAGTAGGCTATTCGGCCCCTCGAGCCAGCACCGCCATTCAATGTGACCATGGCTGATCATCCCCAAACAGTACCCCGTTCCTGCCTTCTCCCCATATCCCTTCACTCCGCTATCTTTAAGACCTCTGTCTAGCTCGCTCTTGAAAGCATCCGGAGAACCGGCCTCCACCGCCCTCTGAGGGAGAGAATTGTAAACCAGCGTCTGCAGTTCCTTGTGCCCAACCGATCGGACGTGTGTGCGGTCTACAGAATCATTTTATTTGAGGTGACTTCTTTCAATGAGTTGTTAGAGGAATGGTAGAGATCTCGTGGCCAAATGTGGAGGATGTGAATAGGGAGCTCTTTCCAGTAATCTGGGGCAAAATAGTTAAACCCCCAATCTCCCCAAAGATATCATCTGTGTCTTTTCCTTTCCCCTATTAGGTTTTATTACAAGGGGGCACCGAGTATGCAGGGGGTAAATGACCTGGTCATGCCAAAGAAGATGATTGTGTAACATCTGAGGAAGGGTCTCGACCCGAAACGTCGCCTATTTCCTTCGCTCCATAGATGCTGCCTCACCCGCTGAGTTTCTCCAGCTTTTGTTGTCTACCTTCCAACTTTGTGCCGTGTGGTTGGAACGTGATTCGCACGTCGAACGGGCGGGGGATTTTTACAAATCACATCGATCGCTTCCATGCCGGTAATGTCAAATAACACAGAACAACGAGGGAGTGGGATCAATATCTGACTTCACTTCATTCTCATGAGTGAGTGCCAATAAATTTGATGTGATTTATTACATCAGGTGGCACATCTCTCTCACTTGAAAGCCCGAGCGATGGGGGTGGAGACGTTGAGAATTATGAAGGTGTTTGATCAGGTCGATGCAGCGGGTGTTTCGGCTGTAAGGAGTTCAAGACCGGGGTCAACAAAGGAAGACAGTCACTTATAGATCATCAGGAACATCCTGAATGTATCCTGAGGGTGCACAAAAATGCTGGAGAAACTCAGCGGGTGCAGCAGCATCTATGGAGCGAAGGAAATGGGCAACGTTTCGGGCTGAAACCCTTCTTCAGACTGAAGGAAATAGGTAACATTTCGGGACGAAACCCTTCCGGGTTTCGGCCCGAAACGTTGCCTATTTCCTTCGCTCCATAGATGCTGCTGCACCCGCTGAGTTTCTCCAGCGTTTTTGTCTACCAGCAACTCATATATAACTTGGGAATTATACACACCAGCGGCCGAAACCTTTCTTCAGACTGATCCAACGTTTCGGGCCCGAAACCCTTCTTCAGACTGAGTGTGACGAGAATGTGGATCATTGGGCTGTACACAAGTGGTGGATTTAAAGGAAGCTCAACATAGAAACATAGAAACATAGAAACATAGACAATAGGTGCAGGAATTGGCCATTCGGCTCTTCGAGCACCTCAATATGATTATGGCTGATCATCCAAAATCAGTACCCCGTTCCTGCCTTCTCCCCATATCCCTTGAATCCATGAATAAACACCAGCAATGGATAGGGGTGTTAGAACAGACCAGAAGGATGCAGTGGTGACTAAAGGCGCAGAGGGGCGGGAGGAGGGTCATTTGGACCCAAGAATAGTGTAGCACTTACTACGAGATTTCAGTGTCAGCTTGTTAGCTGAAGGAAAATCTTATTGGCATTCTGTTGGAAAGAGAGCTGACTTAATATGGCTACAGAAAGTCAGAATGCAGCGTGCTACCTTTGTACATACAATTCCCAGAAGGAGCACAAAGGGGATTTAGCCCTGACCGCACACAATTAAGATTCACAGACCATTCCTGCCATCTCATTAATCTCCAGCCCACGGGGAAAAACAGACAGCGGTTCTCTCAGTAACTACGCATCCCTTCCACACAGGTTAGAAACAAATTTTGGATGGATGGTGGTGGCAGGTACTGCAGCACAGCAAGAGTGTAAATGCAATTGGACAGGTAATTGGATCCAGTATCATAGATTCATAGAATAGATTCATAGAAAATAGGTGCAGTAGTAGAGGCCATTCGGCCCTTCGAGCCTGCACCGCCATTCAATATGATCATGGCTGATCATCCAACTCAGTATCCCGTCCCTGCCTTCTCTCCATACCCCCTGATCCCTTTAGCCACAAGGGCCACATCTAACTCCCTCTTAAATATAGCCAAAGAACTATCTTCTGAGGCAGAGAGTTCCAGAGATTCACCACTATCGGACGCCTATTTTATCTATACTCCCAAGCCTTTCCTGACGTCCACTGAGCGAGGGTTATATGTATATATGTAGGTAGTTTGTTTACACTATTCTTATAACAAATGTAAAACACTTTGGCCAACGAGAGTTGTTTTTTAAATGTGCTATATAAATAAACTTGACTTGACTTGACTTGACTATTTCCTTCGTTCCATAGATGCTGCCTCACCCGCTGAGTTTCTCCAGCATTTTTGTCCACCTTGGACAGGTACATAGGTAGGAAAGGTTTAAACACAGGCAGGTGAGACTTCTGTTAATTGCCCCTAGTCTGTAGGATGCAACCAGCGTGGCGGTGCTGGCTCGAAGGGCCGAATGGCCTACTCTTGCACCTATTGTCTATTGTTCCCCTAGCGGTCTGTTGTTTTGTTTGATCAATGTCCTGTGAAATGCCTCTGGAAGTTTTTCCATCAGTGTTCTATAAGCCCAAGTTTTTACCCAACCAATTTCATTACAGCAGCTAATCGGATACTAAATTTGTATATTTTGATGAGATCTGATCGTCTGAATTAATGCATTAAAACTATAATTAAGGCAGATACAATCTTCGCTGCTCTGCAATATTTGTATTCCTGGGTGCTTTTCCTTCCCATTTAATCAGTTGCAATTGAACAGGTTATCATATTTGCATAAAAACATCGCAAAGTTTAGCATGAACTACATTGTGGCACCCAAACAAGATCTCATTCATGTTTAACTTACAAAATTTACAAACTTACAAAATTTACAAACTTACAAAATTCTTAAGGGGTTGGACAGGCTAGATGCAGGAAGATTATTCCCGATGTTGGGGAAGTCCAGAACTAGGGGTCACACAGTTTAAGGATAAGAGGGGAGTCATTTAGGACCGAGATGAGAAAATCATTTTTCACACAGAGAGTGGTGAATCTCTGGAATTCTCTGCCACAGAAGGTAGTTGAGGCCACAGTTCATTGGCTATATTTAAGAGGGAGTTAGATGTGGCCCTTGTGGCTAAAGGGATCAGGGGGTATGGAGAGAAGGCAGGGATGGGATACTGAGTTGGATGATCAGCCATGATCTTATTGAATGGCGGTGCAGGCTCGAAGGGCCGAATGGCCTACTCCTGCACCTATTTTCTATGTTTCTATGTTAAGAAGGAACTGCAGATGCTGGAAAATCGAAGGTAGACAAAAATGCTGGAGAAACTCAGCGGGTGAGGCAGCATCTATGGAGCGAAGGAAATAGGCAACGTTTCGTCCTGAAACGTTGCCTATTTCCTTCGCTCCATAGATGCTGCCTCACCCGCTGAGTTTCTCCAGCATTTTTGTCTTCCTTCAATAATTTTATTGGAGGTTGGTTTAAAAGCACTTCGTGAGGATTGCACGGGAGAGCCATCACAAAAATCTACACCCACAGCTTTCAGACGCGGGAGG
Organism: Amblyraja radiata; assembly: GCF_010909765.2. Lineage (NCBI taxonomy): Eukaryota > Metazoa > Chordata > Chondrichthyes > Rajiformes > Rajidae > Amblyraja > Amblyraja radiata. Next base: position 15,480,483 of record NC_045994.1, read on the forward strand.
TACTGATGCAGAACCATCAAGCCATGTCTCAACTTACTGCTGTGATCCCCACTCATTCCCATTCCGATTTCTTTTTTCTCTTCCACTCTCATGTGCAATTTGGTCCTGACCACCTGTCTGAGCTACTGACAACCTGGTAAATGCATTCAAATTGGTCTAAAAATACCCCCAAAGTTAATGGAATATCTGGTCATAATTGTGCCGGCCATGGTCCCCCTGATGAGGGATTATTGTCGTGCCTTTCGAGCGTTATTTTCAGTGGAGTAGGTGGTGTCTGAATGCATTTAAGTCATTATATCTTGAAAATAGCTATCCGTGGCTTTCAGCTATGATGACGAACTGATGGCTTTTATCACAGCTGCTTTATGACTATTGATGGGGAGGAGAATGATGTCTGATGGCCATCTTATATAATCATCTCACTGCAATAAATGAACGAGGTGACATGCATCAAAATGATAGCACCATTCGCAACACCGCACTAACGTCACAGGCACAAGGCCGGTGAAAGGGACATCAGTGACATTTCCGATTAAGCTTTGTGTGTGGCGTGAATGTTTTATTGAACAGAAAGGATGGGGGAAAAGGAAGGACATATGGTTTGTCCCTGGTGAAAATAAACGCGCCCCAATCACGCTCCAAACGCCACAGTAGCGGTTGCGCCACTGCCTCACGGCGCCCGACACCCGGGTTCGATCCCGACTACGGGTGCTGTCTGTGCGGAGTTTGTACGGACCACGTGGGCTTTCTCCAATCTCTGCCCTGGCCACATATTACCAGGCTGACGGCACAACACTATCCAGCCCAGTCTAGTTTATTGTCACGTGTACCATGGCACAGCGAAAAGCTTTTGCTGCGTGCTATCCAGTCAGCGGAAAGGCAATACGTGGTTAGAGCAGCACGGTGGCGCAGCGGTAGAGTTGCTGCCTCACAGCGCCGGTGACCCAGTTCGATCCTGACTGCGGGTGCTGTCTGTGCGGAGTTTGCACGTTCTCCCTGTGACCGCGTGGGTTTTCTCCAGGTGCTCTGGTTTCCTCCCACACTCCAAAGAGATACAGGTTTGCAGGTTAATTGGCTTCGGTACTTTTTTGCATATCTTTCATTCACTTGTTCTATATCTCTTAACATCACCATCTCTATATCTCTTGTTTCCCTCTCCCCCGACTCCCAGTCCGACCCGAATCGTTACCTACTCCATTTCTGCCCGACCCGCTGAGTTACTCCAGCTTTTTGTGTCTATCTTCGGTGGGAATATGTGGGGGGGGGGGGGGGGCTGAGATTGGGATGCGGCACTCCCATCGAATGGTCAGCTTTAACTAAAGTTGCCACTGGTCTAACTGTGGATCCAGCAAACTATCAGCTGCATAATGAACCTCCTGAAGCAGCTCATCTCAGCGACTGGGCAGTTGCGATGGAATATCTGTGCCATCCCCTGCTAACTGGGTCACCATCTGTCAGCTGACAATGCCACAGCATTGAGGAGCAACAGTCAGTTCAGTGGCACAGTTTGAAAGACAGACTCCACTCTCAGAGTGTCACATTGACAGCTCTCACCCCCAAGGATCAGGGGGGGGTTTGCTGGACCGGTTTTGCAATAAAGAACTCCAGGCCCCGTCTGTCCCCTTCACACCAATTGACTGCTCCGACCTACACAGCTGCCAGTCAGAAATGTCAACTTTGATGCCATCGTCGAGACTGCTCAGTACTTTGTGAAGTTGCCACTACAATGCCGCTGCGTTGGGCGTGTAGGTGGATCTCGACGCGAGATGTGGAGAGTGCGGACTAAGTGCTCGGCGCCTCCAGTCATTCCGGGAACTCAATTCATGGAGTCATAGGTGGCAAGTAACATTCATGCCACCCATGTCGTTTAACAGCCATTCCAATGACTGAGATTCCAGCAAACTATCACTTGGTAAATGGCTTTACCATCTCCCGCCATCAACAGCTCAAGGGGTATCCATGTAATGTTGATGAGATGTCCTTGGGACCAGGCACTCCTGTGGGATGGTCGGGTTCTGGACATAATGGGATGTCCATGAGATGTCCCATTAAGACTTTTGCCTCGATCACAGTGAGGAGGTGCCTGGTGAACTCACTGTGGTGGACGTTAATTTGTGTTTATTGTATGTTTTGTTATTTATTATTATTATGTATGACTGCAGGCAACGAAATTTTGTTCAGACCTAAAGGTCTGAATGACAATAAAGGAATCCAATCCAATCCAATCCAATGTCCATGGAACGTCCTTGGGATGTTGATGAGATGTCCATGAGATGTCCAAGGAATGTCCATGAAATGTCCATGGAACGTCCTTGGGATGTCCATGAGATGTCCAAGGAATGTCCATGAAATGTCCATGGGATGTCGATGGGATGTCCATGGGGCAGAAACTTCATTGGTCAACCACATAAATACAATTGTTACCAACCAGTCATAGGCTAGGGATCCAGCGACAAGTGGACTCACTTCCTGACATCTCAATGACTTTTGTACCATCCTCAACGTGCGAATCAGAGCAACACCCGCAACACAATATCCGCAACCCCACAGCCTGCTCGGTTGACTCTGCGACCGTCAGTCTAAACGTTCTGCTCCTCCACACTCCAGGCCCAGTGGCTACAGTTTGTGCCATCTGTAAAGTGGCTGCAGTTACTCACACCTCCTGTCCCTCCCGAATCCTTCATCTTCAACCCGGACGCAGATGGACATCAGGGGCAATGGAAGTTCTGCAACCTCCCTCAGAAGATGCTTCTAAATATACAGCTGATCCTGCATCCTCAGCTGATCCAAATCCTGAATGCCCCACCACTGCTCCAAGCGCCCCTTCAAGGGCCACGTTACACTATTCAGGACAGGGTTCATCACCAGCTTTCCAACAGTAGTTGGGGATGGGTAATAAAGGCAGGGACTGGGGCAGGATCACATTGAATGGGTGTTATTGTGTGCAGTTTTGGTCCCCTAATTTGAGGAAGGACATTCTTGCTATTGAGGGAGTGCAGCGCAGGTTTACAAGGTTAATTCCCGGGATGGCGGGACTGTCGTATGCTGAGAGAATGCAGCAGCTGGGCTTGTACACTCTGGAGTTTAGAAGGATGAGAGGGGATCTCATTGAAACATATAAGATTGTTAAGGGCTTGGACACACTAGAGGCAGGAAACATGTTCCCGATGTTGGGGGAGTCCAGAACCAGGGGCCACACAGTTTAAGAATAAGGAGGAAGCCATTTAGAACGGAGACGAGGAAATACTTTTTCTCACAGAGAGTGGTGAGTCCTTGGAATTCTCTGCCTCAGAGGGCGGTGGAGGCAGGTTCTCTGGATGCTTTCAAGAGACTAGGGCTCTTAAAAATAGCGGAGTCATGGGATATGGGGAAAAGGCAGGAACGGGGTACTGATGGTGATCAGCCATGATCACCTACTCCTGCACCTATTGTCTATTGTCTAAAGTGATTGTTGACAAGTTGTGTAGATACTCTTCAAGCTGAAGTGTTTTTTTTGCTTTAGGCGAGCTGTTTGTATGGGGTTTTATTGAGGAGGTGCAGTGGGGGGGGGAGGGGTAAATCACCAGGTTAAAAATGGCCCATTTTCCCAAAATGAAAAGGAAGTCTCATTGCCAGAAACCATTTGTTCTTGACATTGTACTGTGTTTCCGCAGACTGGTTAGCGCGCAACAAAAGTTTTTCACTGTGCACGTGGCAATAAGCGAAACTGAAACTGTAGTGTATATCAGGGCACTCTAAAGAGCAGAAGCACCAGAGATCACAGACTGTGGCATCTTGGGCAAAGCACAAAGTGCTGGGGGAACTCGTTGGATCAGGCAGCATCTGTGGAGGGAACAGCCAGATGCGGTTTCAAGCCTGGACCCTTCTTCAGACTGGAAACGAGTAGAACTCAAGGGCCACGTTACACTATTCAGGACAGGGTTCATCACCAGCTTTCCAACATTAGTTGGGGATGGGTAATAAAGGCAGGGGACTGGGGCAGGATCACATTGAATGGGTGTTATTGTGTGCAGTTTTGGTCCCCTAATTTGAGGAAGGACATTCTTGCTATTGAGGGAGTGCAGCGCAGGTTTACAAGGTTAATTCCAGGGATGGCGGGACTGTCATATGCTGAGAGAATGGAGCAGCTGGGCTTGTACACTCTGGAGTTTAGAAGGATGAGAGGGCATCTCATTGAATCATATAAGATTGTTAAGGGCTTGGACACACTAGAGGCAGGAAACATGTTCCCGATGTTGGGGGAGACCAGAACCAGGGGCCACAGTTTAAGAATAAGGAGGAAGCCATAGACAATAGACAATAGGTGCAGGAGTAGGCCATTCAGCCCTTCGAGACAGCACCGCCATATGACAACTCAGTGCGGAGTGATATGACAATCTGGTGACTGGGAATTCAAGCAGAGAACTACATATTGTACATTCAGACTAGCTTTAAGCAAAATCTATGGAACTACACTACTAGTTCGTTGTTAAATCGCAAAATGTGTCCCGAGTTTGATTGTCTTTTTATCATTTATAAGCCACGGTAGCAAGTTCCCAATTACCTCGGCTGCAGAAGTGATTACCTCTAATTTGATAAGCATGGCTAACTATTCTTGATATATTCCACTAGCACATTCACCGTACATCACTCACATGCTGTTATGCAATTGCACAGTGCAATTAGAGTCCAACTTGGTGCCAGTACTGAGCCTGACCCAATCTGTTGGCTAGAAGGCACGCTAACTCAACTGTGGGTCCCGTGCTTGTTGCTTCCAAGATTCCAAATGTGAAATTGATTTCTGGCAAATATCTTTGAGTGGTTAAACTTCAGAGGCAAGCTGTCTCTCCGTTTAGCAGTTTGCAAACAAGTACTCATCCCTGCTGATTGGGACAGCATTCACCAAACCTGGAGTTCCAAGCTGTGCCCTGGCCACAGATTACCAGGCTGACGTTACAACACTTGAGCTTATTGTCACGTGTACCGAGGTGCAGTGAAAAGCCTTCGCTGCGTGCTATCCAGTCAGCAGAAAGACGGCACGTGATTTTTCTGCCGCACATTGGCGCAGCGGTAGAGTTGCTACCTCACAGCGCCAGCGACCTAGAAACGTAGAAAATAGGTGCAGGATGAGGCCATTCGGCCCTTCGAGCCAGCACCGCCATTCATTGTGATCATGGCTGATCGTCCCCAATCAATAACCCGTGTCTGCCTTCTCCCCATATCCCTTGACTCCACTAGCCCCTAGAGCTCTATCTAACTCGCTCTTAAATCCATCCAGTGACTTGGCCTCCACTGCCCTCTGTGCACAAATTCACAACTCTCTGGGTGAAAAGGTTTTTTCTCACCTCAGTCTTAAATGGCCTCCCCTTTATTCTAAGTCTGTGGCCCCTGGTTCTGGACTCGCCCAACATTGGGAACATTTTTCCTGCATCTAGCTTGTCCAGTCCTTTTATAATTTTATATGTTTCTACAAGATCCCCCCTCGTCCTTCTAAACTCCAGTGAATACAAGCCTAGTCTTTTCAATCTTTCCACTTATGACAGTCCCGCCATCCCAGGGATCAATCTCGTGAACCTACGCTGCACTGCCTCAATCACAAGGATGTCCTTCCTCAAATTAGGAGATCAAAACTGTACACAATACTCCAGATGTGGTCTCACCAGAGCCCTGTACAACTGCAAAAGAACCTCTTTACTCCAATATTGAAATCCTCTTGTTATGAAGGCCAACATTCCATTAGGTTTCTTCACTGCCTGCTGTACCTGCACGCCAACTTTCAGTGACTGGTGTACAAGGACACCCAGGTCTCGCTGCACCTCCCCCTTACCTAACCTAACCCCAGACCTGGGTTCGATCCTGACTACGGGTGCTGTCTGTATGGAGTTTGTACATTCTCCTCATGACTGCGTGGGTTTTCTCCGAGATCTTTGGTTTCCTCCCACACTCCAAAGACGTACAGGTTTGTAGGTTAATTGGCTTGGTGTAAATGTAGATTGTCCCTAGTGTGTGTAAGATAGTGTTAGTGTGCAGGGATCGCTGGTCGGCGCAGACTGGGTGGGCTGAAGGGCCTGTTTCTGTGCTGTATTACCAACCTAAAGTAAACTAACCTAACATACAATTGAGCCATTTACAGTGTATAGATACATGATAAGGGAATAACGTTTCGTGTAAAGTAAAGCCAGCCAAGTTCAATCAAGGATAGCCCTAATTGTCACCAAAAAGGTAGCTAGTAGTCAGCACTGCTCTCTGGTTGTTGGTAGGATGGTTCAGTTGCCTGATAACAGCTGGGAAGAAACTGTCCCTGAATCTGGACGTTACAAGTATATGCTTCAAGCAGCTTTGAAGACAAGCAACTTGCCCAATCACCCTGAGGGACACTCAGTGGATAATGATCACAATCTGGAAAAGGGTTTCGACCCAAAACGTCACCCATTCCTTCCATCCAGAGATGCTGTCTGTCCCGCTGAGTTACTCCAGCATTTTGTGTCTACCTTCGATTTAAACCAGCATCTGCAGTTCCTTCCTACACTACTCAATGGACGAGAGGTTGTCTTGTGTGATGGTCTGGGCCCACGTCCACAACTCTATGCAAGTTCTTACATTCCACGTGGAAATTTCCTACATAATTCCTCTCGAAACACTTCAACACATCATGGTTTTATTTTCCCTCATTACATGAAATAATATCCAAAATCAAATGTCAAAGTGAAAAGAATAGCATAATTGCCTGTTATATATCACACTTGCTGCTGTAGCATTCAAGTTCACATCTATTGTCACATGCACCAATTGGTACTGTGAAATATGGGTCACCATACAGCCATAGAACACACAATAGAATTTAACATGACACACAGCGGAATCAACGTTTCCCACTGTGAGGGAAGGCACCAAAGTTCAGTCCACTTCCTCCTTGTTGTTCACCCGTGGTTAGGGCCTCCTATTTAGTATCTTCATTGAAACTCTTACAGCCTTGCAGTTGGATGTGTGCACTGAAGCTCGCTGATCCTGCTTCAGTTTCCAGAGTTCTTCAGGTGGACTCTGAGGCATTAGACAGATTGAAGCATTTGGGCAAGCAGCCAGAACTGGTGAAGTTCTGGCTGCTGGGAGAATTTAAGCAGTGGCGTGGGCCATAAGCCGTAAAGCAGAATTGACTGAAGAGCTGAGGGGAGATAAGACTCGAAGAAATTAATGGAACTGCAACTTGATAACTGCCCAGAACCTGCACACTATTTTTTTTGGAGTATTGATCCAGTTTTAGTCTCCCTGGAGTGGAGGAAGGATGTTGTCAAGCTGGAAAGAGCGCTGGGATGATTTACGAGGACGTTCCCAGGAATCTGAGGGGTAACCATATCACGCAAGGGGTGGTGGGCGTATGGAACGAGCTGCCGGAGGAGGTAGTTGAGGCAGGGATGATCGCAACGTTTAAGCAATAAGGCAGGTGCATGGATCGGATCGGTTTAGAAGGATATGGGTAAAACGCAGGCAAGCGGGGCTAGTGTAGATGGGACGGGTTGGTCAAGTTGGGCCGAAGGGCCTGTTTCCACACTGTATGACTCTATCTCAATTGTTAACTAACCGATGCACCCAGACAAATGTACATTCAAACAAGGAGGAGCAACACCTCATATTCCGCTTGGGCAGTCTGCACCCTAGCGGCGTAAACATTGAATTCTCCAATTTCCGGTAACTCTTGCTGTCTCCTCCCCTCTCAGCTCTCCCTCAGCCCTCAGGCTCCTCCTCTTCCTTTCTTCTCCCCCCCCCCCCCACACCCTACATCAGTCTGAAGAAGGGTTTTGGCCCGAAACGTTGCCCATTTCCTTCGCTCCATAGATGCTGCTGCACCCGCTGAGTTTCTCCAGAACTTTTGTCTACCTTACATTCAAAATCATGGTTCAATTAGAGCTGGCCAAGATCTTTTGTGCATCTGATTTTGTCATAGCTAACACTGCATTCAAAATTACCTGCGATACAGTATCTACCATCACAGACTCAACACTGAGAACAATTAGACACTGGGAGAATTCATCCATTGTGGCAAGGCCACAAGGTTCAGAGTTCTTCCGAAGTGTCGAGGAATCATTTTCGTACAAAAGCCATTGAATAAAAGAGAGCAATGGGTTTCTCAGCACCACTTCAGTCCCATTACTGTTTAAGAACGAACTGCAGATGCTGGAAAAATCGAAGGTAGACAAAAATGCTGGAGCAACTCGGTGGGTGAGGCCTCACCCTCTGGGTTTCTGGGATGTCAGGACTTTCACATGAAGAAAGACTGGATAGACTCGGCTTGTACACACTAGAATTTAGAAGATTGAGGGGGGATCTTATAGAAACTTACAAAATTCCTAAGGGGTTGGACAGGCTAGATGCAGGAAGATTGTCCCCGATGTTGGGGAAGTCCAGAACAAGGGGTCACAGTTTAAGGATCAGGGGGAAATCTTTTAACTGAGATGAGAAAAACATTTTTCACACAGAGAGTGGTGAATCTCTGGAATTCTCTGCCACATAAGGTAGTTGAGGCCAGTTCATTGGCTATATTTAAGAAGGAGTTAGATGTGGCCCTTGTGGCTAAAGGGATCGGGGGTATGGAGAGAAGGCAGGTACGGGATACTGAGTTGGATGATCAGCCATGATGATATTGAATGGCGGTGCAGACTCGAAGGGCCGAATGGCCTACTCCTGCACCTATTTTCTATGTTTCTATGTTTCTCCAGCATTTCTGTCAACCAGTCCCATTACTTATCTCTTTTGCTTCATGTGCCTGACTGACTTGCTCCAAGCACCCATTTGAATTCCACATCACACTAAACCTCCGCATGAAAGTCTCTGCTCCCATTTAAAAAAAGATTTACCTCAATTAACCAGAGAAGTAGAGAGGAGGATTTCTTGTCGTTAAGGATGTGACACGTACACATGGCCCTGTATGTCAAAGTCAAGCAGGAATTTAACGGAGATCCTACGGGCTGTATATGTCGATTGGTACATTCAGTGTTGCAAACCTCCAGATGGCCACCTCTGCTTTTCTTTATCTGCTGAGTGACTGTACCCCCCCCCCCCCCCCCCACCCCCCACCCCAGGGCGAACGGTGTTGGTTCTAATCGGGTTTGGAGAATGGAAAATAGAATCCCAGGCTGATATTTCCAATACTTTACACAATGTGAGGCCCTTTCTCTTAAATACAAAAAGACAAATACATTGATTCCTGGGATGTCAGGACTGTCTTATGAAGAAAGACTGGATAGACTTGGTTTATACTCTCTAGAATTTAGGAGATTGAGAGGGGATCTTATAGAAACGTACAAAATTCTTATGGGGTTGGACAGGCTAGATGCAGGAAGATTGTTCCCGATGTTGGGGAAGTCCAGGACAAGGGGTCACAGCTTAAGGATAAGGGGGAAATCCTTTAGGACCGAGATGAGAAGAAACTTTTTCACACAGAGAGTGGTGAATCTCTGGAACTCTCTGCCACAGAGGGTAGTTGAGGCCAGTTCATTGGCTATATTTAAGAGGGAGTTAGATGTGGCCCTTGTGGCTAAAGGGATCAGGGGGTATGGAGAGAAGGCAGGTACGGGATACTGAGTTGGATGATCAGCCATGATCATATTGAATGGTGGTGCAGGCTCGAAGGGCCGAATGGCCTACTCCTGCACCTATTTTCTATGTATCTATGTATGAGCAAGAGAGGAAGGGAACGCAGGCAGGGAAGGCCAGGCAGAAGCGGCATCTCGATATTCGAGGCTGTAGTATCTTCAGGCATGGCAAGGTGGGGTGCGAAAGAAGCCATTGCCACATTCATTCATCAAGGAGCACATGGATGGGAATAGGTGCCATTTCGGGTCGAGAATATGGGGAGAAGGCAGGAACGGGATACTGATTGGGGATGACCAGCCATGATCACAGTGAATGGCGGTGCTGGCTCGTAGGGCCGAATGGCCTACCCCTGCACCTATTGTCTATTGTCTATTGAGAACCTTCTTCAGACTGAGAGTCAGGGGGCCTGTTTCCACGTTGTATCTCTAAACTAAATGCAATTGACCTGCTTCTCTTTCCACAGATGCTGCCTGACCTGATGAGCATTTCCAGCATTTTTATGCTTTTATTTAATCTCTTCAATATCTGCAGTTTTTTTGATATGCCTCTGGTCATTGTCACTTTGCTGTTGTGGGAGACTGCTGTGTGGAACAATGTTTATGTCACCATACATTGCATCAGTGTTTCGATGGCTGCATAGGACCTAGGAATCTCCAGCAAGAGAAATCAAAGGCATTGTCAAGATGCAAGTCCCTTTTTATTTGAATTGGGTCATATTTGCATCTGCTGTTTAAACCATGTGCCTCACAGGTGTCCTTCTAACCTTCAGACAGGTTTTATTTTAGGCTTTGGACTGTCGAGATACAGTGTGGGAACAGGTTCTTCGTCCACCGAGCCCGTGCCGACCAGTGATTGCCCCGTACACTAGCACTGTCCTACACACCTGGCGACACTTTACAATTTTACTGAAGCCAGTTAAATCTTAAGGGCCTGTCCCACTTGGCTGTCATTTGCGCCTCATTTACGCGTTATATGTAAATTAGGTTGACGCGTGGGGTGCGCATGGTGAGGCGTGGAATCGTATGCGGTGGCCCGCGGTATCTCGTGGCGCTCCAGGATTTAGTACAGGAACGAAATCCTCGCGCGCCACCTGCGTGACGTATCGCATTCGCACGCTGACGCATTGGGTACGCACGCTGACGCATTGGGTACGCACGCTGACGCATTGAGTACGCACGCTGACGCATTGGCGTCGTACGCTAGCGTCCTGACATCTCACGTGTATCACGTGGTGATACATGGTTACGTCACCGTGCGTCTACGTCCTCCCGCGCGCCGCTGGGTATTCTAATGACGTCACGCGCACCAGACGGCTGTGCTGACGCACGATGGCGCGTGATTAGCGCGCGACGTCACGCATCATGTTCGAGCGTTACACGATTTTGTTTGATTATTTACTGTAAATAAATGTCAATGTGCTGCAAATGCTGGGACTCGAAACATTCAGCAGGCCAGGCAGTTCCTACGGAGAGAGGAATATTTCTTATTTCAAGTTGGAGACCCTTTGGCTGAATAATTCTAATTGTTTGATATTTTAATCAGCTGTGGATGATTAAAACATTTTGGATACTGAGATTTTAACTATATATCAGAAATTCCTATCTGTTCATTTTAACTGTGCAGTGCATGGGCTTGCGTTTGACTTTACTGAAAACTGTCCGCTCAACTCCTTAATGGGTTAAACATCTTTGTAATGCGCCATGTTCACACTGGTTGAACAGTCTCCAGACCAATGTGTGACATATAGTATTTCCACATATTGTCATTGCCTGAATCATTATCATTCTAACCTGTATTCCTGTCTAGTTTAGCTTAGTTTTGTTTAAAGACACACAATGCTAGAGTAACTCAGCGGGACAGACAGCATCTCTGGAGAGAAGGAATGTGTGACGTTTCCGGTCGAGACCCGTCTTCAGACAGTTTGGAGATACAGCACGGAAAACAGGCCCTTCGGCCCATTGAGTCCACACTAACCATCCATCAGCAGTTCCCATTAGTTCGACATTATCCTATTTTTTGCATTCGCCCCTACGCGCCAGGGGCAATTTACACAGGGCCGATTAACCTACAAACCCGCACATCTTTGGGATGTGGGAGCAAATCGGAGCACCCGAGCATAGAGTGTGGTCACAGTGGCGCAGCGGTAGAGTTGCTGCCTTACAGTGGATACAGCGCCGGAGTCCTGGGTTCGATCCTGACTACGGGCGCTGTCTGTACGGAGTTTGTACGTTCTCCCCGTGACCTGCGTGGGTTTTCTCCGAGATCTTCGATTTCCTCCCACACTCCAAAGACGTACAGGTTTGTAGGTTAATTGGCTTGGTAAATGCAAAAATTGTAAAAAAAAGTGGGTATAGGATAGTGTTAATGTGCGGGGACTGCTGGTCGGCACGGACCCGGTGGGCTGAAGGGCCTGTTTCCACTCTGTATCTCTAAACTAAACTAAACACCCATAGGAAACCCACACGTCAAAGGGAGAACGTGCAAACTCCACGCAGACAGTTAGCACGCAAGGTCAGGATCAAACCCGGGCCCCTGGCACTGTGAGGCAGCAACTATACCAGCTGTGCTACTGTGCCAGCCCCTGTTCCAAATGATCGTAATTTCTCCAAGACAGCGGGTCTGTGTATCAGGGCAGGGAGATGGGGTGAGGCTGAAAACTGGGGCGCATGAGGTCTCATTAGTGGAGGAGGGAGCAGTTAAACCAGGGGTGCGGTGAAATGCCTGAGCAAAACGATCCATCAGAGTTTGTCCCTGAACTTTCAATACCAGATGTTTGAATAGAAAGACACACAGCTGTATTCAAATTTGAATTTGTCTCTCTCCAAGATGTAACTAAATTATCACGGCAGAATGGTAATTTAAAATATCTAATTACTGTCACAGCTCTCTGGATGGAGAGTGGTAGGTTATAAAAAGACTAGTCAGCCTTGGTTTTATTTCTGCAATCTGATTTCATCTGCATCTTATTTCCACGACTCTCTCTTTCTCTCTCTCTTCATCATCCACATGAGTTCCACCAGACATCAAATGCTTTCTGTGCCCTTCAAGTCATCGTCGGGGAAGTCTAGCCGTGGCTACTGACGGTTTGCGGGGACTTTAGACGCTGGTCTTGAACAGATGCGGCATGGAAACAGGCTCTTCGGCCCACCGAGTCCATGCCGACCAGCGATCGTCCCGTACGCTAGTACTATCACACACACACACACACACACACACACACACACACACACACACACACACACACACACACACACACACACACACACCCACACACACACACACACACACACACACACACACACACAGGACAATTTGCAAACTTTACAGAAGCTAATCAACCTACAAACCCCCCACGTCTTTGGAGCGTGGGAGGAAACCGGAGCACCCGGAGGAAACCCACGCGGTCAGAGGGAGAACGTGCAAACTCCGTGCAGACAGCACCCGTAGTCAGGATCGAACCCGGGTCTCTGGTGCAGCAACTCCACTGCTGTGCCACCCACACGCCAGATGTTTCAGGTCAGGCAGCACATCTGGTGACGGGTCACTGATCGGGGCAGATGCAGCAGGTCATAAGTGATAGGAGCAGAATTAGACCATTCGGCCCATCAAGTCTACCACGCCGTTCAATCATGGCTCATCTGTCTCTCCCGCCGAACCCCAGTCTCCTGCCTTCTCCCCATAACCCCTGACACCCATACTAATCAAGAATCTATCTATCTCTGCCTGAAATATATCTACTGACTTGGCCTCCATAGCCTTCTGTGGCAATGAGTCTCACAGATTCACCACCCTCTGATAAAGAAATTCCTCCTCATCATCTTCCTAAAGGAACGTCCTTTAATTTTGAGGCTGTAACCTCTAGTCCTAGACTCTCCCACTAGTGGAAGCATCCTCTCCACATCCACTCTAACCAAGCCTTTCACTATTCTGTATTTTTCAATGAGGTCCCCCCTCATTCTTCTAAACCGTTAGAAGCAATACTGTGATGGCCAGCGCCGCTCAGACTCTGCGCCTACATGGATCAGCAACTCTTTGACAACAGAGGGTCCTGGCAGGATGAAATTCCTCCTCATCTCCTTCCTAAAAGAATGTCCTTTAATTCAGAGGCTGTGACCTCTAATCCTGGACTCTCCCACTAGTGGAGGGTGTAGGTGAGAGACAATAGACAATAGGTGCAGGAGTAGGCCATTCGGCCCTTCGAGCCAGCACCACCATTCAATGTGATCATGGCTGATCATCCCCAATAATAGACAATAGGTGTAGGAGTAGGCCATTCGGCCCTTCGAGCCTGCACCACCATTCAATGTGATCATGGCTGATCATCCACAATAACAGACAATAGACAATAGGTGCAGGAGCAGAGGCCATTCGGCCCTTCGAGCCAGCACCGGCATTCAATGTGATCATGGCTGATCATCCCCAATAATAGACAATATGTGCATGAGTAGGCCATTCGGCCCTTCGAGGCTGCACCGCCAGTCAATCTGATCATCCACAATAATAGACAATAGACAATAGGTGCAGGAGTAGAGGCCATTCGGCCCTTTGAGCCAGCACCGGGATTCAATGTGATCATGGCTGATCATCCCCAATAATAGACAATAGGTGCAGGAGTAGGCCATTCGGCCCTTCGAGGCTGCACCGCCATTCAATGTGATCATCCACAATAACAGACAATTGACAATAGGTGCAGGAGTAGGCCATTCGGCCCTTCGAGGCTGCACCGCCAGTCAATGTGATCATCCCCAATAACAGACAATTGACAATAGGTGCAGGAATAGGCCATTCGGCCCTTCGAGCCAGCACCAGCAGTAGACCCGGCTCCTGGTTCTGGGTGGGTTCCCACTGTGACGGCCTTACCTGCACACGTGGTCGGTCTTGCAGGTTTGGTGTAGCGCCAGGCAGTTGGGCTTGTCCTTGCTCTCGTACGAGCAGGCGGGCACGATGGTCTGTCGCCGCCGCTCGGCGCAGGCTGGGTCGTTGCAGGAGCAGAAGAGCAGCCGGTAGCTGTACTCGGCCGGCACGCGGTCAAAGAACTGCCGCAGCGACTTGTGACAGCGGCGGCGGCTGCAGCTGTCCGTGGCGGAGGTGCGCTTGACGCAGGTGGAGATGTAAATGGAGCGGTACCTCTTGCAGGTGTCGTTCAGGTTGCAGGCCTTGGCTGCGTCCAGGCACTGGTTCCCCCGCGCTCCCGCTGCCTCCATTCCTGCGGGCACACCAGGGGGAAAGCAGAAGGGACAGTCAGCATCCACACAGCAACAACAAACACCGGGAACATCTCGTGTAAGAAAAACCTGCAGATGCTGGTTTAAATCAAAGGTTGACACAAAATGCTGGAGTAACTAAGCAGGTGAGACAGTGAAGCAACAGTCTGAAGAAGGGTCTCGACCTGAAATGTCACCCATTCCTTCTCTCCAGAGATGCTGCCTGTCCCGCTGAGTTACTCCAGCATTTTGTGTCTACCTTCGATTTCAACCAGCATCTGCAGTTCCTTCCTACACATCACTATCCCATCACGGCACAGTGTGCAGTTTAGTTTATTGTCACGTGTACCGAGGTACAGTGAAAAGCTTTCGTTGCGTGCTAACCAGTCAGCGGAAAGACAATACATGGTTATAATCGAGCAGTTTACAGTGTACAGATACATGATAAGGGAATAACGTTTAGTGCAAGGTAAAGCCAGCAAAGTCTGATCAAGGATAGTTTGAGAGTCGCCAAAGAGGTAGAGTTGCTGACTTACAGCGCAAAAGATCTGGGATTGATACATACAGGTACATGCACACACACACTCATACATTCATACACACAAACATGTACAGACACTCATACATACACACACACACATGCTCATACATGCACACACACATGCATGCACACATACATGCGCACACACTCATATATGCACACACACACTCATTCATACACACACACAAACATATACAGAAACTCATACATGCACACACATACACACACACACACACACACATGCACGCACACATACATGCGCACACACTCATATATGCACACACACACTCATTCATACACACACACAAACATATACAGAAACTCATACATACACACACATGCTCATACATGCACACACATACACACACACACATGCACGCACACATACATGCGCACACGCTCATACACACACATTCACAACCACTCTCACATACACACATACTCATACACACACTCATAAACACACACACACACATTCATATACACACACTCACATACACACACACACATATACATACATATACACAGACATTCCAGACATACACACACACTCATACACACATTCATATATACACTCATATACACATATGCACACACACATTCCAGACACACACACACACACTCCATAGTGGGAGTGGCTGCGCTGCCTTGCAGCTGCGGCTCGCCTGCAGTCCGTTTGTCTTTTCTGTTTTTTGTTTTCTTTTGTCCTGTTTTTACAGTATATTTCGGTTTATTTAGCTGTGTGTGTGTGGGGGGGGTGGGTGTAACATGTTTTTTGACTCTTCCTTCGGGGGGGATGCGACTTTTCCTGCCGTATCCCCGTCTCCGTGTCCGTCTGCGCTGAGGCCTATCGCGGAGCTGGCGGCCTCCAACTGCGACCGACCTCGAGGCTGTGGAGGCTGTGGAGCAGAGCCAGGACTTACCAACGCGAGCCTGGCCGACTTCGGGGCTGTGGTTGCGGTGCGGCACAACTTCCGACCCGACTTTGGAGCCTCGGAGGCTCTCGGCCGCGGGCCCAGTGGACGACGACATCATCGGGAGCTCGAGTTCTGTTTTCCGGAGCTCCCGCAACTACAGCTGCGTCCGCTGGACTGGAGGACGGCAGCTTCGGCAGCTTCGACCGCCCCGGGCCGCGGAGTTTGAACCGGCCCGTTTGCGGAGCTCGGATTCAGCCTGCGGGACTTACCTACCATCACCCGGCGGGGTCACAACATCGGAGGCTTGGATTGCCTCGGAGCAGAGGGAGAGTAAGGAGGGAAGAGACAATGACTTTGGGACTTTAAACTGTGTTGAGTGTTTGTTATTTATTCTATGTTATGACTGCAGGCTAAACCATATTGTTTGTTTTTGTCTTTTGTGTTTACCTTGTGTGGGACTAAAGATGGAAATTAGCTACTGGCTACAATCTTGCATATTACATGCAAATGTTTATTAATATGCACTGCCCCTAATAAAATCAATTCAATTCAATACACACACAAACATGTACACATACACACTTCCATCAATACAGCGGTGCCAGGTTTTACAACCTCCATTGTCTGAACGGACTCATTACTGTGTTAATGGTCGCTGTGTGCAAGTGAGATGTGACTGTCTTTCAGCAAGTGTGCAGAGTAAACCCTAGTTACATTCTACACCTGAAGACTGCAAAAACAGAACATGTTGGTTATCGTTTTGCATCATTAACTGTGGGAAAACATTGTAAAGATCAATTTTTCATGATGTTATTTACACAGGTGACAATATGCTCAGAGGAGTCGGCAGATGGAGCCCACACTAGTGTTTATTTCACTGATACAGCATGGAAAACAGGCCTTTCACCCCTCCGAGTCCGCACCGACCAGCGATCCCCGCACATCAACACTATCCTACACACACTAGGGACAATTTACATTTATCCCAAGCCAATTAGCCTACAAACCTGAGGTAGACAAAAATGCTGGAGAAACTCAGCGGGTGAGGCAGCATCTATGGAGCGAAGGAAATAGGCAACGTTTCGGGACGAAACTTTGCCTATTTCCTTCGCTCCATAGATGCTGCCTCACCCGCTGAGTTTCTCCAGCATTTTTGTCTACCTTCGATTTTCCAGCATCTGCAGTTCCTTCTTAAACCTACAAACCTGTACCTCTTTGGCGTGTGGGAGGAAACCGAAGATCCCGGAGAAAACCCACACAGTTTTCAACGATGTCCTTGCACCATGGTTGATGAGCAAGTTCCCAACTGCATCCATTCCAGTCTAGTCCTAATGCCAGTTTATAACTAAATCAAGATAGATTTTGGCCTTACTAACTGTTATTCCACAAACAAAAACAGCTGTTATTTAAAAGAGTTGATCCCTTGTTAATACATAATTCAAAGCGCCTGTCAATGCCAGCGGAGGGAGATGACAGAGTTTAACCAGAGGGGGCAAATTTACCCATGGGGGCCAGCTTCAATGGAAGATCTTTGTACAGCGTCTTTGGCAGAGGGACTCGATTGCAAAACCTGGTATGCAATGGTCTACCGCAGAGATGGGCTGGGCATTCGAGAGTTGCTGTAGAAATATTGTTCGGTATTTTTAGGCTTTGTTTTTTTGTTTTGGGGTGAACTCACACAGAGTCACACAGCACAGAAACAGGTCAGCGGGTGCAGCAGCATCTATGGAGAGTCTCTCCAGCATTTTTGTCTACCTTCGGTTTTCCAGCATCTGCAGTTCCTTCTTAAACACAGAAACAGACCCAACTTGTCCATGGCAACCTAGATGCCTATCTGAGTTAGTCCCATTCGACTGCATTTGGCCCTCATCCCTCCAAACCTTTCCAACCCACTATCGTGGCATTCCTCTGCTATAATAATCATAGCAACATAGACATAGAAACATAGAAAATAGGTGCAGGAGGAAGCCATTCAGCCCTTCGAGCCAGCACCGCCATTCATTGTGATCATGGCTGATCGTCCCCAATCAATAACCCGTGCCTGCCTTCTCCCCATATCCCTTGACTCCACTAGCCCCTAGAGCTCTATCTAACTCTCTCTTAAATCCATCCAGTGACTTGGCCTCCACTGCCCTCTGTGGCAGGGAATTCCACAAATTCTCAACTCTCTGGGTGAAAAAGTTTTTTCTCACCTCAGTCTTAAATGGCTTCCCCTTTATTCTAAGACTGTGTGTGGCCCCTGGTTCTGGACTCGCCCAACATTGGGAACATTTTTCCTGCATCTAGCTAGTCCAGTACTTTTATAATTTTATATGTTTCTATAAGATGCCCCCTCATCCTTCTAAACTCCAGCAGTGAATACAAGCCTAGTCTTTTCAATCTTTCCTCATATGTATGTTCTATGTTCATCTTAACAAAAATTGACATGTCGCACACATGATGGCATCTTGTTCAAAGGAGATGTGCGGGGCAAGTTTTTTTGTAGCACGGGAGGTTGTTGGGAGCCTGAAACGCATTGCCTGGGTGGAGGCAGATATGATCAAGGCATGGAATAGACTCATAGTGTCATAGAGTGATACAGCTTGTAAACATGCCCTTCGACCCAACTTGCCCACATGCCCCAGCTACACTAGTCCCATCTGCCCGCGTTTGGTCCATATCCCTCCAAACCCGTCCTATCCATGGACCTGTCTTACTGTTTCTTAAACGTTGGGATAGTCCCTGCCTCAACCACCTCCTCTGGCACCTCGTTCCATACACCCACCGCCCTTTGTATGAAAAAGTTACCTCTCAGATTCCTATTAAATCTTTTCCCCTCACCTTAAACCTATGTCCTCTGGTCCTCGATTCACTCGGTCTCTCGAATAGAGGGATATAGATCCTGTACAGGCATCAAGTTAGCATCATATTCAGCACAGACATTGTGGGCTGAAGGGCCCGTTCCTATGCTGCACAGCTCTATGTTTAGTTTTTTTTTAGTTTAGAAATACAGAGCACAAACAGCCCATCGAGTCTGCACCGACCAGCGATCCCCGCACATTAACACTATCCTACGCACACTAGGGACAATTTACATTTATACCAAGCCAATTAACCAACAAACCCGTACGTCTTTGGAGTTGGGGAGGAAACCGAAGATCTCGGAGAAAACTCACGGGGAGAACCGATAAACTCCGTACAGGCAGCACCCGGAGTCGGGATCGAACCTGGGTCTCTGGCGCTGTAAGGCAGCAACTCTACCGCTGCGCCACCGTGCCGCCTGTTCTGCATGTTTTGAATTCTATTCAGTCCTTTACACATTTCACTCATTTACATATTTGGAAGAAAATATACGGCACTATCGCAAGGAATTGCAGGTTTGGCTTCACAAAGGAACAGTCGCTTTTAATGACTGCCATTGACTCCATAGCTCCATAGCAAGTCTGAAGAAGGGTTTCGGCCCGAAACGTTGCCTATTTCCTTCGCTCCATAGATGCTGCTGCACCCGCTGAGTTTCTCCAGCACTTTTGTCTACCTTCAATTTTCCAGCATCTGCAGTTCCTTCTTAAAGGACTTCCCCCTACACACATGTGGCCTTGATCTCATTTCTGGAGTGGAAATATGGCTTCTGCTTGCACCTCGATGCACAAACCTCCTCATCTTTTCTTGCTGCCTAATCTAGAGAGATCGACGATCCACTAATCTGGGATGAAGAAGAGTCTCGACATGAAACGTCGCCCTTTCCTTCTCTCCAGAGATGCTGCCTGTCCCGCTGAGTGACTCCAGCACTTTGTGTGTGGGACTATCTCCGGTGTAAACCAGCAGCTGCACTTCCTTCCTACACACCACAATCCAGTGTGGCCCGTCAAAGGTTAGATTCTTTACGCCAAAAAAATTTGGACGGAATCTGTTTGTAATTTATGCCTCACATAAATCTATCTGCAGCAAATGGCTTCAGAATTCCCCAAAGATTAAGCCTTTGGAAAGATTTTACAATGCCGGGGGCACTGACAATTTCTCAACTTGCAATGCTCCAATTTCACCATTGTTCCTCTCAATAGCTTCCTGCATGTCCACTAGTTCTGAATGCAATAGATCTCCAAGACAATGACCATCAGTGTGATAACCTTCCTATCATCTCATAGCAACATCAACAATATCAACAAGGTCTGCAGATGGCAGATGCAGTATAATGTGGATAAATGTGAGGTTATCCATTTTGGTGGCAAAAACAGGAAAGCAGACTATTATCTAAATGGTGGCCGACTAGGAAAAGGGGAGATGCAGCGAGACCTGGGTGTCATGGTACACCAGTCATTGAAAGTAGGCATGCAGGTGCAGCAGGCAGTGAAGAAAGCGAATGGTATGTTAGCTTTCATAGCAAAAGGATTTGAGTATAGGAGCAGGGAGGTTCTACTGCAGTTGTACAGGGTCTTGGTGAGACCACACCTGGAGTATTGCGTACAGTTTTGATCTCCAAATCTGAGGAAGGACATTATTGCCATAGAGGGAGTGCAGAGAAGGTTCACCAGACTGATTCCTGGGATGTCAGGACTGTCTTATGAAGAAAGACTGGATAGACTTGGTTTATACTCTCTAGAATTTAGGAGATTGAGAGGGGATCTTATAGAAACTTATAAAATTCTTAAGGGGTTGGACAGGCTAGATGCAGGAAGATTGCTCCCGATGTTGGGGAAGTCCAGGACAAGGGGTCACAGCTTAAGGATACGGGGGAAATCCTTTAAAACCGAGATGAGAAAAACTTTTTTCACACAGAGAGTGGTGAATCTCTGGAACTCTCTGCCACAGAGGGTAGTCGAGGCCAGTTCATTGGCTATATTTAAGAGGGAGTTAGATGTGGCCCTTGTGGCTAAAGGGATCAGAGGGTAAGGAGAGAAGGCAGGTACGGGATACTGAGTTGGATGATCAGCCATGATCATATTGAATGGCGGTGCAGGCTCGAAGGGCCGAATGGCCTACTCCTGCACCTAATTTCTATGTTTCTATGTTTCTAATCTCTGGTTTCAGAATATTATTTACTGTAGAGTGTTTGTATTCATTTCAAATCCCTCATCTCCTTCTCCTGTCTTTCTGTTGTTGCCCTCTTCTCCTCCCCCCCCCCCCCCCCCCCAACTCACCAACCCTTCCTCTAACACTCGCTTCCCCTCCCTCTCCTCTCCTCTCCTCCTCTCACTCCTCCTCCACTCACTCCTCTCCATGCACTCTTATTTCCTCCCCCCCCCCTCCTCTCTTTCCTCCCTCCCCCTCTCCCTCCTCCAACTCCCCTCCCCCCTTCTCACTCCAGCTCCTCCACCCTAACTCTCGTTACATGTTCCCGATGTTGGGGGAATCCAGAGTCAGGGCCCACAGTTTAAGAATTAGCGGTAGGCCATTTAGAACGGAGATGAGGAAAAACATTTTCACCCAGAGACAATAGACAATAGGCCCTTCGAGCCAGCAGCGCCATTCAACGTGATCATGGCTGATCATCCCCATTCAGTACCCCTTTCCTGCCATCTCCCCATATCCCCTGACTCCGCTATCTTTAAGAGCCCTATCTAGCTCTCTCTTGAAATCATCCAGAGAACCGGCCTCCACCACCCTCCGAGGCAGAGATTTCCACAGACTCACAACTCTCTGGGTGAAAAAGTGTTTCCTCGTCTCCGTTCTAAATGGCTTACTCCTTATTCTTAAATGTGTGGTGGATGCCTGGAAGCCAGGGGAGGTGGTGGAGGCAGATGTGATAGTGGTGTTTAAGAAACCTTTGGACACATGGGTATGCAGGGAATGGAGGGATGTGGATGATGTGCGGGCACATAAGAGATGGTCTTGGCATCATGTTCAGCATGGATATTGTGGGCCGAAGGGCCTGTTCCTATGCTGTACTGTTCTATGTTCTATGAATTCCCCTTTGAGGTAAGATAGTGACCTCTAGTGGCAGTCGAGGCGGTGCGAGATATCTTTGCTCTTCATCTCTGACGGTGCCCATGGGCATGCATGACCACACCTCAGCCCACCACTCCAGGACATGACCCACAGTGTCAAGCCTCCTCCTCTCCTTCCTAAAAGGTTGTCCTTTAATCCTGTGGCTATGACTTCTGTCCTCGACTCTCACAATAGTGGAAACACCCTCTCAGCATCCCTGGAGAACATGGATAGCTGATGTTTCGGGTCAGGACCCTTCTTAACACTAATATTGCTATTCTCCTGAACGGATATTCAATTAAATGTCGACTGACATTTATCCTACAGTTTTGACCTTCTGCACAAAATGCCATCTTCTGTTCCTGTATCTTGCTCTGGTCAGGCTGAATTAGATCTTCAGCCATTGATAATTGAAAACAGAAAACGGAAATTTATCCGGCAAAATTAATTTCATGCAATGAATATTAAAACAAATGAACAGAAAAACAGCAGACAGGCTGTGTTTAATTTCCAAATCTCAGCGCCCAGTGGGAGAGAGTCGGTGACAAAGGCATCGATGATTTAGATGAAGAGATTAAGGGTAACATTAGCAGATGACGCAAAGCTGGGTGGCATTGTGAACTGCGAGGAGGATGCTATGAGGATGCAGGGTGACTTGGACAGGTTGGGGGAGTGGGCAGATGCATGGCAGATGCAGTTTAATGTGGATAAATGTGAGGTTATCCACTTTGGTGGCAAGAACAGGAAGGCAGATTATTATCTGAATGGTGTCTAGTTAGGAAACGGGGAAGTACAATGAGATCTGGGGGTCCTTCTTCATCAGTGAATCTGTGGAGTCCAATTCTCCAGATGCTTTCAAGAAAGAGTTACATAGAGCTCTTAATGACAGTGTAGTAAAGGGTTGTCAAGAGAGAGTGGTGAATCTCTGGAATTCTCTGCCACAGAAGGTAGTTGAGGCCACAGTTCATTGGCTATATTTAAGAGGGAGTTAGATGTGGCCCTTGTGGCTAAAGGGATCGGGGGTATGGAGAGAAGGCAGGGATGGGATACTGAGTTGGATGATCAGCCATGATCATATCGAATGGCGGTGCAGGCTCGAAGGGCCGAATGGCCTCTACTCCTGCACCTATTGTCTATTGTCTATTGAGAAGGGTCTCGACCCGAAACTTCACCTATTCATTTTCTCCAGAGACGCTGTCTGACCCGGTGAGTTACTCCAGCTTTTTGTGTCTATCTTCGGTTTAAACCAGCATCTCTTAACCTTGACCCTTCAACCCACCAAGTCCATACCATCCAGCCATCACCCATACACTGGTTCGATTGCACACACTCTGGGGACAATTTTTACAGAAGTCAACCAACCTACAAACCTGCACGCGTTTGGAGTGTGGGAGGAAACCTGAGCACCTGGAGAAAACCCACACGGTCACAGGGAGAACGTACAAACCAAAGATCCTATAGCGGAGCAAGATAGACCACTCCTTCTAAATGCAATGGGCTGACGTGTAGTACGCAACGGAGCGGAACGTGGGCCTTTTTTTCATCCATTTCAGTAACCGGACCCGACCCGACTCGCAGTGTAATCAACGTTGCGGGGGAACAGTTTGTGTTAATAAATTAAAATTCTGAAAATAATGAGAAGATTTTTACCAAAGAACATTTATTTTTTACGAGGATGTTTCCGTAACCGGCTTCCGTCTCCGCACTAGTATCTTTGCTCCGCTACGGGATCTTTGGTGCGGAGACGGAAGCCGGTTACGGAAATGGGGCCGAAAATGACCCACGAATCTGCCCATGGCCGTACTAGGTCTTTTTCGTCGAGTGGACCATCTTGCTCGCTGTAGGATCTTTGGTACAAACTCTGTGCAGACAGCATCCTTGGTCAGGATCGAACTGGGGTCTCTGGCGCAGAGAGACAGCAAATCTACTACTGTGCCACCGTGTCCATCCTGTTCTCTGGAACTTGCCCCAGCCGCGATCTCCACCTCCCCTGTCTCTCAATCTCCTGTGCTTTTATCTCTCTTTGCCACACTATTGCTTGTCAAATGTCCAAAACTCTGGACTTGAGGACCATGAGGAAAAATCTTTTCCGCCCAGAGAGTTGTGAATCTGTAGAATTCTGCCACAGGAGGCAGTGGATGTTTTCAAGAGAGAGTTAGATTTAGCTCTTAGGGCTAAAGGAATCAAGGAGTATGGGGAAAAAACAGGAACAGGGTACTGATTTTGGATGATCAGCCATGATCATATTGAATTTAGATGCACAGAGTCTCTTGCCCAGAGTAGGGAAATCGAGGACCAGAGGACATAGGTTCAAGGTGAAGGGGAAAAGATTTAAATGGAATCCGAGTGGTAACTATTTCACACAGAGGGTGGTAGGTGTATGGAACAAGCTGCCAGAGGAGGTATATGAGGCTGGGACTATCCCATCGCTTAAGAAACAGTTGGACAGGTACATGGATAGGACAGGTGTGGAGGGATATGGACCAAGCGCAGGCAGGTGGGACTAGTGTAGTTGGGACATGTTGGCTGGTGTGGGCGAGTTGGGCCGAAGGGCCTGTTTCCACACTGTATTTCCCTATGACTCTATGACTATGAATGGCGGTGCTGGCTCAAAGGGCCGAATGGCCTACTCCTGCATCTATTTTTTAATGTTTCGATGTTTCTTTGCTTATTTTTTCCATCCCATGCTGTATGCCACTGCACGCCCAGCCTGCTCGTCTGCCTCTACTGGGGCCTTTAGTAGCGGAGCAGAGCACCAGGGCAATTTCCTTGTATGTGTACATACTTGGCCAATAAACATAAACTTATTACTTTATCTGCCCCTTTGTGTCTGTCGCGCTGTGCACGGCAAACAGTTTCTTGCGCTGAAGGCACAGCCAGATGTTGCTTCTTGCTGAGACATCTTTAGTAGTGAGTGGTTACATTTTCCTGCATCAAATTGGCCGCATTTCAAAAATAATGCATTACAAGACACTTTGGGGATGTTCAGAGGCCATCATAAAGATGTTATACAAATAGACATAAAACAGTTTCAGAGGAAGCACCAGAAACTGCGGATGCTCGAATAAGCCTAATAAATCTGAATCTAAACTCCAGTCTCCACAGAGACAGCACCTGAGGTCAGGATTAAACCAAGGTTTCGTGCCATTGTAATCGCTGGTGTGTTACAGGCTGGAGATGCTGCCTGGCCTGCTGAGTTCCTCCAGTTCTTATATTTCTATATATTTCCGAGGTGAATTTTACCCACGACTAGGGTTGCCAACTGTCCCGTATTAGCCGGGACATCCCGTATATTGGGCTAAATTGGTTTGACCGCCCTTGTCCCGTATTTGACCGCTAATACTCGGGTCGAGGGGACTGTCGGGTTGGAGCGCCGCGTCCGTCCCCGCCTCACCCGTCCCGACGTAGTGCAGCCCATGGAGTGCAGCAGCAGCAACACCTCGCCCGTGACCCCGTCGGTCAGCTGTCCGACCTTCGGACCTTCGCTTACCGCCGACACCACCACCACCACCCCTCCTTCTCATGGCCGATCATCGGTTCATGAGTTGGACGGGGCGCTGGACTTTGGGCCAAAAACTCCTCAGCTGGCCCGCTGGCCGGCTGGGCCTTGTGTGCAGTCCAGCACCCGGGCCAACTCATCATTCACCCAGCCACGGCCGAGTCAGTCAACAAATTGCCGTGGGGAATTTCTCCCGTATTTTGACCTTTTGTCCCTTATTTGGGAGTGGGAAAGTTGACTGATTCATAGTCCTCCTCGATGGTCTGCGATCAATGTACGAGAACGATCCCAGCAATGGTTTTTCTCGTACAGGACCGCCCTTGTCCCGTATTTGTCTGCTACTACTCGGGCCGAGGGGACTGTTGGGTCGGAGCTCCACGTCCCCTCTGGGGTGGAAGCTGCCCAGGTGAAATATGAGCTTCACCAGACTAATTGAAGGTTCACCAGACTGATTCCTGGGATGTCAGGACTTTCATATGAAGAAAGACTGGATAGACTCGGCTTGTACTCGCTAGAATTTAGAAGATTGAGGGAGGATCTTATAGAAACTTACAAAATTCTTAAGGGGTTGGACAGGCTAGATGCAGGAAGATTGTTCCCGATGTTGGGGAAGTCCAGAACAAGGGGTCACACAGTTTAAGGATAAGGGGGAAATCTTTAGGACCGAGATGAGGAACACATTTTTCACACAGAGAGTGGTGAATCTCTGGAATTCTCTGCCACAGAAGGTAGTTGAGGCCACAGTTCATTGGCAATATTTAAGAGGGAGTTAGATGTGGCCCTTGTGGCTAAAGGGATCAGGGGGTATGGAGAGAAGGCAGGGATGGGATACTCAGCTGGATGATCAGTCATGATCATATTGAATGGCAGTGCAGGCTCGAAGGGCCGAATGGTCTACTCCTGCACCTATTTTCTATGTTTCTATGAGGCGTAGTTTTTCAAAAACATTGCACTGGGTCTCCAGAACACATGGGACTAACAGCCACGGTTTCAGTCAATAATTCTCAGCGCTCAGGCAATACATTGGCTCGATTTGCAGCATTCATGTGATGTCAAGTAACCTAGTATGGAGATAAATGACCAGGTTACCATGAATAGAGATTGCCTTGTGAACGAGAAACCTGCAGCAACATTCCTATGATTTACTGCAGGCTATAACGGGTTTTACTTTATGAAGATTACAAAGCCACACGTTCTGGATTATTCATGAAGGTTGCTGCTTCGAGCTGTAACCTTTTTAAAAACAACCAGCATTTATCTTCCAGCTATAACACCGCCAAACATCCCGAGATGTGTTCCCCCAAGTGAGAAACCAAACAAAAGTTAACTCCGGGCCAAGCAACTAAACTTCACACCGGGATCAAAGCGGAGATAGACACAGAAAGCTGGAGTAACTCAACGGGCCAGACAGCATCTCTGGAGAGAAGGAATAGGTGACGTTTCGGGTCGAGACCCTTCTTCAGACCCAACCTGAATCGTCACTACCATCGACTACCCTCCAGAACAAGGGGTCACCGTTTAAGGATAAGGGGGAAATCTTTTAGGACCGAGATGAGGAAAGCATTTTTCACACAGAGAGTGGTGAATCTCTGGAATTCTCAGCCACAGAAGGTGGTTGAGG
Source organism: Amblyraja radiata (assembly GCF_010909765.2). Taxonomy (NCBI): domain Eukaryota; kingdom Metazoa; phylum Chordata; class Chondrichthyes; order Rajiformes; family Rajidae; genus Amblyraja; species Amblyraja radiata. Next base: position 15,507,739 of record NC_045994.1, read on the forward strand.
CCACAGTTCATTGGCTATATTTAAGAGGGAGTTAGATGTGGCCCTTGTGGCTAAAGGGATCAGGGGGTATGGAGAGAAGGCAGGGATGGGATACCGAGTTGGATGATCAGCCATGATCATATTGAATGGCGGTGCAGGCTCGAAGGGCCGAATGGCCTACTCCTGCACCTATTTTCTATGTTTCTATGTCACCTATTCCTTTCCTCCAGAGATGCTGCCTGGCCCGCTGAGTTACTCCAGCTTTCTGCGCCTATCTTCGTGTTTAGACCAGGATCTGCAGTGCCTTCCTACACGTCACACTGGAGTCAAATAGTTGCAGCTTGAATGCAAGAAAGGTGGGCATGTTTGAGCAGAGCGTTGGTGCCTTCAGAAACAAGAAATGCTGGCAGTAGTGGCACCAGCAGTGGAGGGGGAGAGACTAGATGTCAGAGTTTTAAGGGGCTGTACCACTTGGGCGACCTAATTGGCGAGTTTAGAAGAGTTTGAAAAAATGACATAAATAATAATAATAATAAATTTTATTTATGGACGCCTTTCAAGAGTCTCAAGGACACCTTACAAAAATTGAGCATGTAGAGGAAAAACATGTAAGGGGAATTAAATAAATAGTAGAGACATGACTAGTACACAAAGTAAAGACAGAATTCAATACAAAACACAGTATGAGGCAATTAATGCACAGATGAAAAGGGACGGGGACGTGGGGCTAAGGATAGGCAGAGGTGAAGAGATGGGTCTTGAGGCGGGACTGGAAGATGGTTAGGGACACGGAATTGCGGATCAGTTGGGGGAGGGAGTTCCAGAGCCTGGGAGCTGCCCTGGAGAAGGCTCTGTCCCCAAAACTGCAGAGGTTGGACTTGTGGATGGAGAGGAGACCGGCTGATGTGGATCTGAGGGACCATGAGGGTTGGTAGGGGGAGAGGAGGTCAGTGAGATATGGGGGGGCCAGATGGTGGAGGGCTTTGTAGGTGAGGACCAGGATTTTGTAGGTGATCCGGTGGGAGATGGGAAGCCAGTGAAGTTTTTTGAGGACTGGAGTGATGACATGTTGAAGACCTCCTTCCACTATGTTGAAGACCAGCTTCGACTATGTAGAAGACTTCGACTAGCTACGACTAACTTCGGGAAAATTGGACACCGAATAGTGGAGAGTGAAGCCAACCTCCTTCAACCTCCCTTCGACTATGATGAAGACTATCTTCGACTACCCTCGATTACCTACGACTAACATGCCGGCCTACTACGACTAAACCTACGAGTAAAAAAAGAATCGATTCCATGGCGACCTTTTTTTACTCGCGGGCATTTTTCAGCGTGTTGAGAAAAACGCCGCGACCTAGCTGAGGCCTCGAGTACGCGGAGACCACTCTCGAGCGTGAAGGAGAGTTACGAAGACCTCCTAGGACCTCGTGTCGACCACGCTGCGAGTGTGAGTCGAGGGCAAACTCGCCAGAACTCGCGGATTAGGTAGCCCAAGTGGGACAGGCCCTTGATTGTCACTAGACCAATGTGTGTGAATGTGTGTGAATGTGTGTGAGTGATTGGTGGTGGTCGGAGGGGCCGTAGGCGCAGATTGGCAGCCACGCTTCCGTCAGTCTGCCCCAGGGCAGCTGTGGCTACAGAAGTAGCTTACCACCACCGAGTGTGACTGAGGAGTGAATGAATAATGCGATGTAAAGCGCCTTGAGTATTAGAAAGGCGCTATATAAATCCCATCCATTATTATTATTATTAGACCAGGTGTGCGTGTGGGAGCTGATGAAGCTGTTTTTGAAATGAGGTCCTCCCCCTGACGTCACTGGAAGCTGGTGGAATATTTAGTTTCACTGTAACATTGAGGGGGTGGGGGGCATTGTGATGTAACTGGTGTTTTAAAAGGTTGTTTTGGCTTTTTTTGAAACTTTAATCATGAAATATTCGGGGGGGGGGGGGTGTAATTAACCCGGGGAGGAGGGGGGGGGAAGGGAGGGGGGGGGAGGTAGTTTGTTGCACCAGGAATGAACAATGGAACTCATACTTGCTGCATTTACAGGCCCATTAATGCAACAACCCACAGATATATATGCACCAATGATTAATATAGTAAATTAATAAACCAATGTAACTGGAGCATAATAGTGCAAAACCAAAGTGCATAGTGGCAACAAAACTGGACTGCTGTTGCAGGGGTAGGGTTGTGGAAGAGGCCACATCTGCCCATTACAGAAACATAGGCAATATGTGCAGGAGTAGGCCATTTGGCCCTTCGAGCCAGCATCACCATTCAATATGATTATGGCTGATCATCCAAAATCTGCTTTTTCCCCCATATCCCTTAATTCCGTTAGTCCTGAGAGCCAAATCTAACTCACTCTTGAAAGCATCTAGTGAATTGGCCTCCACTGCCTTCTGTGGCAGAGAATTCGGTGGGCCTGTTTCCGCGCTGTATCTCTATACTAAACTACACAAAAATAAAGGGCAAGACTTCTCTCTGCGAGCTGTGTGAGGAAGTGGGCCCTTCATGCACCAAGAGTGTTGTCTTTATTCTGTTTGTTCCCGCTGTGCCGTGGGGAATTGCTGAGTGATGGTGTTCATGGGTCTTTGTGTCATCTCACCTGAACGAGCTATCAGGAGTAGTTCTGCAGCCAGCTCAATCTCCCTACTCTGTCTCCGCGCACCCGTAATTCCCTTCCCTTTATATTCTCCATGCATTTTCTCAAGCACCAGCACGCTGCTCAGCCTTGCGTTTCACTGAGAGTAGATTTCGCTGAGTCTCAGTGGCTTGGAGTTTGCGGAGAGACTGAGTGCTCACCGAGTCAAGGCCAGGCATCATCAGCAACCCACACAGCCCGAGTAGCGAGTTAAACAAATCATCTGCCTTGAGGCATACGTGTACGTATCATTGTCACAGCGAATATTAATGTTAAGACACATCTTTAAGACTTGCACAAAGCATGGAGGAATATCGACCGGGATGGACCCTCTTCCACCCCCTCCCCCTCCCCCTCCCCACGGGAAAGCAAATCAAAAATACATAATCACTAGACACCACAGCTCATCCCTTCCATCGAGGAGGGAACTCTACCTCTGCGCCACCGTTCCACACACACCTGGACTCCCCAGGGTTCTGTCCGCTACAGGTTATCACAGTTCACCCACCTGTCCCGGCATCAACCTAAACACAGCCCCCCCCCACACTCACCGTGTTGGGTGACGGGGGAGAGATCATGGGCAAAAATACTTAAGACACACCGGGAATTTATATATCCATAAAAGGCATGCCAAGCAATTCTGTACATAAAGCAGATGTAAAATAATCAAATCCACAGAGACATCAGCAAGTCTTCTTCAAAACACTTCCTTGTCGAGCAATGAATCAGCCATCACTAAAGCAGACTAGTTAAGTTTGGCAGAATGCCATTTGCTGTTTACGTTCTTCCATATGCATACTCGTGGATAAAATTAGCTTCAGATGCTTCCACATTTTTCCAAAGATACGTCTCTCATTTCTTATAAGACCCTGAAACCCAAAATAACCTGGTTTTCACCAGACATCAATTCATCCTGCTCAAATAAATCTCATTAAGTATGATATTTTTGCAGATATTTGGCATCCTAGCCAGCATCATCTCTCATCTCACACTGAGAAGGTCATGTTCATAAGTTCTAGGGGCAGAATTAGGCCATTCGACCCATCAAACCTACTCCGCCGTTCATCATGGCTGATTTATCTCTCCCTCCTAACCCCATTCTCCTGCCGTCTCCCCATAACCCCTGACACCCGTACTAATCAATAATCTATCTATCTCTGCCTTAAGAATACCCATTGAATATAACCCATCTCCTCTTGTGCAGTCTATTCTCACTTAGATACCTCTCATATCCTTCACAATCTGCTGACATCCAATTACCTGGTCCCCACCACCTCACCTTCACAATTGATATCCAGTCTCCATTCACCTCCATCCCCCCCACCCATTAGGAAGGGTCTTGGGGCCCACCATGTCTTTCCCAAACAAAGATCCAACCATTTTCCCTCCGCAAACTCCCTCATCCACCTGGAAGAACTTGTCTTTGACCTCACAACATCTCTTTCCATTGTGTAGGAAGGAACGGGTGACGTTTCGGGACGAGACCCTTCTTCAATGCCCTCTTCCCATTCCTTCTATGGGGAGAAGGCAGGAACGGGGTACTGATTGGGGACGATCAGCCATGATCGCATTGAATGGCGGTGCTGGCTCGAAGGGCTGAATGGCCTCTACTCCTGCACCTATTGTCTATTGTCTTCCACCATCTCACACTTCCTGTTGCAGGTCATCTTAACTCTTTCCCACTTCCACACCCACCTCTCTGTCCTTGTCTCTCCACCGCAACAGAGAAGCTATTTATAAGTCATATTCCACTTGAAAGTTCATAAAACAGTGATATGTATATTGAACGTTCCAATTTCTGGTAACGCACGCCATTAGCGTTCTTCTCCCCCGCACACTCATCTCATTTGTTAGTCTTCTTCTTCCTTTGTCCAGCCTTCCCATCCCTTCCCTCTCCCATCTGGTTTCAGCTATCACCCTTCAGCCTCTGTCTCCATCACCTTTCCACCTCTAACACTATCCCGCTAAGTTACTCCAGCATTTTGTGTCTATCTATTGTGTAGTGGCAAACGTTCCTCTTATCTCTCACTCTGAGGCCACAGTTGGCGTTCTGGTCACCCCATTACTTTGGAGTGAGTGGAGACTTTGGAGAGGGTTCAGAAGAGGTTCGCCATGATATTGTCTGGGTTAGAGAGTCTTAACGATCTATAAAGGGAGGTTGGACAAACTTGCAGTGTTTTCTCTGGAGGCTGAGGATGCCTGATCGAAGGTTATACAGTTGTAATGTTTACTAGACCAAGTGTGGACCCATTGGGCCCGCTCCCCCAACGCAATATTCTACCAAACAGCGCACACGGGGCTACCGCATTCAAAGTTATGCCATTGTCGGCTGAAATTAAGTTAAAGTTAATAAAGTGAATAGAGGACCCGTGGAGGCGTTTGTAAAGTAGGAAAGAGCCGTTGGGTCCCCGTTGTGAGGCCAGGCAAGTACGCGCGAGAAAAAAAAAACCATGCCGATTAAAAAAAAAAGAAATTTGGGATCCCATTGTAACGTCATTCTGAAGTCGAATGCTGCTGACTGGCAGGACTAGTGGAAAAGTGATTTTTGTAAAGTTTAAAATGTCAATAACTTGTAAGATATACCATCAATCTTAACAAAACTTATTTCATTTACATCTCAGGACAATGGTGAGTAAGGTGGGTGGAAAATTGAAGCGCTATCGTGTACTGTTTTGGCGGGATTTCGGGAACGTACACACACACACCCACACACCCACACACCCACACACCCACACACCCCCACACCCCCACACCCCCACACCCCCACACCCCCACACCCCCACACCCCCACACACCCACACACACACACACACACACACACACACACACACACACACACACACACACACACACACACACAAACAACCAAGTTGAGAGTTTTAGTAATAAATAGATAATGTTTAGAGAACTATGAGGCATAGATGGAGCTGGCTTGTCCATGTACTATTTTAAGAAACCGTCTTAGATACACAAATCTACCCTGTCTAACCCCTTGGCACTGTGCAAGTCCCAGGCAATATTGTGAAAGTTAAAGCCATCTGTCTCTTTACATTTGATGCCTTTATACTCAGCACTAAAAGCAATGAACTCATTTTGAACCAGTGAACTCTGTTTGAACACCAGACTCTGGAACTTTATCATAGACCGACCTCTCTCTGCGTAGGGCTAGGATTACACGCGGAACCCCTCAGGTGAGCAGAGTGCATTGTGCGTTTTAGCGCACGTTACGTTGCAACAGATCTGTGAACAGTACATCTTTGTCAACCCATCCCTCCCAGTTCAGTGGTTTCTAGTTGAGTTTAGTTTAGTTTAGAGATACAGCGCGGAAACAGGCCCTTTGGCCCATCGAGTCCATACCGACCAATGATCCCCGCCCACATTAACACTATCCCACACACACTTGGAATTATTTACATTTATACCAAGCCAATTAACCTACAAACCTGCACGTCTTTGGAGTGTGGGGGGAAACCGAAGATCTCGGAGAGATACCACGCGATCACAGGAGAATGTGCAAACTCCATACAGACAGCAAGTAGTCGGGATTGAACCCGGGTCCCTGGTGCTGTACACACAAACCAGTGATCCCTGTATACTTACACTATCCTACACACACTAGGGACAATTTATAATTTTAGAAAGGAGGTGAGGAGAAATGTCTTTAGTTAGAGGGTGGTGAATCTGTGGAATACTTTGGCCCAGCTTTCCCATGCCAACCTAGGTGTTCCACAGAAACATAGAAACATAGAAAATAGGTGCAGGAGGAGGCCATTCGGCCCTTCGAGCCAGCACCGCCATTCATTGTGATCATGGCTGATCGTCCCCAATCAATAACCCGTGCCTGCCTTCTCCCCATATCCCTTGACCCCACTGGCCCATAGAGCTCTATCTAACTCTCTCTTAAATCCATTCCATCTACATGATTAAGGGCCTGTCCCGCGAGCATGCGACTGCATGCGGCAAGGGCGACCTAACGTGGTCGCTTGAGCCGTACGGCCTCGCGGGGCCGGTCCCACTTAGATCGCCGGAGCCGTATGGAGTTGTGCGGGGCTGGTCCCGACATCGCGCGGGGCTCCGAAAAACTGACCATGTTCAAAAATTCCGCGCGGCCACGGCCTGCCAGCCCACAGCCGCCTCGATGGGTGTACGCACCGCCTCGACGGGCGTACATCACGCGCGAACCTCCAGCGGACTTCGCTCGAACTTCACGTGACTCACTCGACCTCCGCGCGGCCCCCGCTTCCGGTTTGGCCGCGCTTGCCGCATGCAGGTCGCATGCTCGTGGGACAGGCCCTTTAGTCTCACGTAATCTACATGCCCACGTGTGGCCCATAATCCCTCTAACCCTCAAGCCTCTCAGCCTCGGATAGTTATTGACGAGAGAACTCCTGGTTCCCAAGTGGCATTTGTGAAACGGGCTCTGTGTCAACAGGTTCCTCTAGTTTATGTCTATTTCTTTTATTCTAATTCCGTAAAGTCTTCCAATCAACTTAATTTTCCTACATCGCATGGTTCAATAAAATATTTGAATGGTTTGTGAAGCTCGGGGTATCTTAGGTGTGTAGAAGCTGTCAGGAGGTGTCTGGATAGTACTGTCTCCAGCGCGCAGTAACATCTAACGTTGAGCCACGCAGACTCGCAGAGGCCCAGCGCACATGAGAGGAAGTTGTTCTTTGAACATCTCCTTGTCAGAAAGGCATAAGACGTGCGAGCAGAGAGATCTCAAGAGGATCCTTCACCAGAGAAAGCGAGAGGAATCTAACTCTGCTTCACTCACGTTACTTGACCCCTGTGATATCTCCAAAGATAAAAGTGCCTGACTGACATCTACTACGAGCGAACAAAATTCCCTCAGAACATCAGGGAGACAAAGGATCTCTTTGGAACCCTAATCTTCCTCAAACCCTAATCTTCCAAGGGGAACATGAAAGGCACTGTAGAAATACAGCTTCATCTCTTTCTTGTCTGATTCCTCAGTATCCGCTTGTCTTCAAGCTCAGAGTGCTATCAATATTGGTCTTGAATAGATTTCTGATATAGATCATCATTTTTCAACCCGAGGCATGATGAAAGGAATCTTAAACTGGTTCACGACTTCAGAGATGTTGGGGAAAATGTTGGGATGTCAGTTCAAGGGGTCGGTATAAAATGTAAAGTGGGTTCCATCTACCATTATTATTATTTACCAATTATTTTTCCAATAACTTTGGCTTGCCATATTTTAAACTATGTGAGGTTGCTTCCAAATATCAGGGTGATTATTTAATCATGTGTTTCTTTGTCCCAGTAAATTCAATGGGAATAGATTCCTAAAGGTCACCTTCGCCTTCCTCCATCTCCCTGCTCAGACTTCCCATCCGTTTCCCAACATTCCTGATCCTCTCCTGGACATCCCTCTCCCTCCCTCTCCCTGCCCCCTCCCCCAACCTCTCTGCCTCAGAGGGCAGTGGAGGCAGGTTCTCTGGATGCTTTCAAGAGAGAGCTAGATAGGGCTCTTAAAGATAGCAGTCAGGGGATATGGGGAGAAGGCAGGAACGGGGTACTGATTGGGGATGATCAGCTATGATCACATTGAATGGCGGTGCTGGCTCGAAGGGCCAAATGGCCTCCTCCTGCACCTATTGTCTAACCTCCCAGACCCTCCCTCCCTCCCTCCCTCTCTCCCTCACACACACTCACACATATACACACGCACTCACACGCGCATGTGCGCACACACACACACACACACACATATACACACGCGCAGGTGCGCACACACACACACACACACACACACACACACACACACACACACACACACACACACACAATAAGTGCAAACAAGAAGGGAAATTCAAAAGTACAAAAGTGAAGAATGGATAAAGGAGAAGTTTAAATGAGAGCACTCACCCCCAATAAACCTTACATCCAAGTATCCCACAGGGCTGCTGGATCCAGAGCATTCATAATGCAATGCCAACAAGAAAGCATCTTCAACATACAGGAGAAAAACAGCCCAAAGCATCTTCGAGGGAAAGGGCTCGAGCTCTGCAGCTTTTGGAGCGTGATCAAAGATGTTGCTCTTCTGGAGGCAGGGAGTGAAGCAACAAGATGGAGGTGGGGTTAGTGAGAGAAATGAGAGAGGAGCCAGCACTAGGGTCCAGGCCGACAACGAGAGCCAGATGGGAGGGGAAGAATAGACATCAGAATGGAAGACAAAGCAAGAATAAGGAATGAGGGATTTATCAGATCATGTTCAAACATAAAATGCTGAAGTGTGTGACCGAGATGATGCTGAAGAACTTTCCCCAGACCGCAGGGTCTCGAACTTGGAGTGAGGTCCCACGGCAAATTAAGCCAATTAACCTACAAACCTGGACTCCTTTGGAGTGTGGGAGGAAAGTGAAGATCTCGGAGAAAACCCACGCAGATCACGGGAGGAACGTACAAACTCCGTACAGACAGCGCCCGCAGTCAGGATCGAACCCGGGTCTCGGGCGCTGCATTCGCTGTAAACATAGAAACTAGGTGCAGGAGTAGAGGCCATTCGGCCCTTCGAGCCTGCACCGCCATTCAATATGATCATGGCTGATCATCCAACTCAGTATCCTGTACCTGCCTCTCTCCATACCCCCTGATCCCTTTAGCCACAAGGGCCACATCTAACTCCCTCTGAAATATAGCCAATGAACTGTGGCCTCAACTACCTTCTGTGGCAGAGAATTCCAGAGATTCACCACTCTCTGTGTGAAAAACGTTTTCCTCATCTCGGTCCTAAAAGATTTCTACCGCTGCACCACCGAGCCGCGTCAGTCCACAATAGTTGCTTTTGAAGTTTTTACACTGAATCGGCCACACCACAGACGTCCCCTGACACTAAAGGAGGTGGTATCATAGACAGTGAAGAAGGTTGTCAACAAATGCAGGGGGGGGGGGGGTTCTTGATTAGTCGGCCAAGTGGGCTGAAGAATGGCAAATAGAGTTCAATTCAGACGAGTGTACAGTGTTGCATTTTGACAAATCAACCCAGATGGGTAAACTCTAACTCAGAGTAGGGGAATCGAGAACCAGAGGACATAAGGTGAAGGTTTTAAGGTGAAGGAAAAAAGATTTAATAGGAATCTGAGGGGTAACTTTTTCACACAAAGGGTGGTGGGTGTACGGAACAAGCTGCCAGAGGAGGTAGTTGAGGCAGGGACTATCGCAACGTTTAAGAAACAATTAGACAGGTACGTGGATAGGAAAGGTTTGGAGGTATATGGGACAAACACAGGCAGGTGGGACCATTGTAGATGGGACATGCACAGGAAGGAACTGCAGATGCTGGTTTACACCGAAGATTCAGACACAAAATGCTGGAGTAACTCAGCGGGATAGGCAGCATTTCTGGATAGAAGGAATGGGTGACATTTCGGGTTGAGACCCTTCTTCAAACTGAGAGTCAGGGGAGAGGGAGACCCAGAGATAAGGAAGTGTTAGGTGTGAAAATGAGAGATCAAAGGAGATGTAGAATAGATCATTGTTAGGTAGTATTGTAGATGGGACAGGTGGGTCAGTGTGGGCAAGTTGGGCTGAAGGGCATGTTACCATGCTGTACGACTGTACAGCTCTAATACTGAGGGAGGGGAGTGCATAGTGGGAGCATGGTGTTGGATATAGCAACCTCATCTATTGCATCCGCTGCTCTAGATGTCAGCTGATCTACATCGGTGAGACCAAGCGTAGGCTTGGCGATCGTTTCGCCGAACACATCCGCTCGGTCCGCATTAACCAACCTGATCTCCCGGTGGCTCAGCACTTCAACTCCCCCTCCCAATCCGAATCCGACCTCTCTGTCCTGGGCCTCCTCCATGGCCAGAGTGAGCACCACCGGAAATTGGAGGAGCAGCACCTCATATTCCGCTTGGGCAGTCTGCACCCTAGCGGCGTAAACATTGAATTCTCCAATTTCCGGTAGCCCTTGCTGTCTCCTCCCCTTCTCAGCTCCCCCTCAGCCCTCGGGATCCTCCTCTTCCTTTTTCCTTTCTTCTCCCCACCCCCCCACCCAGGAACTGGAGAGCAGATAAGAAGAACCTCCTCCGGTGCAACAGCATCTATGGAGCGAAGGAAATAGGCAACGTTTCGTACCGAAACGTTGCCTATTTCCTTCGCTCCATAGATGCTGCTGCACCCGCTGAGTTTCTCCAGCATTTTTGTCTACCTTCGATTTTCCAGCATCTGCAGTTCCTTCTTAAACACAACCTGCTGCTGGACTAGGGGAATAATAATAATAATAAATTTTATTTATGGGCGCCTTTCAAGAGTCTCAAGGACACCTTACAAAAATTGAGCATGTAGAGGAAAAACATGTAAGGGGAATGAAATAAATAGTAGAGACATGACTAGTACACAAAGTAAAGACAGAATTCAATACAAAACACAGTATGAGGCAATTAATGCACAGATGAAAAGGGACGGGGACGTGGGGCTAAGGATAGGCAGAGGTGAAGAGATGGGTCTTGAGGCGGGACTGGAAGATGGTGAGGGACACGGAATTGCGGATCAGTTGGGGGAGGGAGTTCCAGAGCCTGGGAGCTGCCCTGGAGAAGGCTCTGCCCCCAAAACTGCGGAGGTTGGACTTGTGGATGGAGAGGAGACCGGCTGATGTGGATCTGAGGAACCGTGAGGGTTGGTAGGGGGAGAGGAGGTCAGTGAGATATGGGGGGGCCAGATGGTGGAGGGCTTTGTAGGTGAGGACCAGGATTTTGTAGGTGATCCGGTGGGAGATGGGAAGCCAGTGAAGTCCACAGCTGAGGGAGGTGTGACATACAGGAGCAGTAGAGATATGAAATCCACATGCATGCAGCGTTGTTGACAAGCTGGGAAAATAACAATGAAGACACTAAACCCTTTCATTGTTACATATCAAATCCAATTATCTGTGATTCTGAACCATTATTTCGTGGTAGTAAGTAGTCGGACAAAGGTTTACTCGGGGCAAGGCTGCTGTTGTTGTCCCGTGACTTTATTCCAATCCCAAAATGTAATTACCAATCCTGAACAACCCTAAACTGATAACCTTGCCCCATTGAACAAGAGGCAGTAGCAGGCTGCTTTTGTGAAAGCATTCTAATTTAATTTAGTTGTGTGGCATTCTCTCAGTCAAAAACATGAAACGTGAACAGACTTTCCACTGCTCAGGAGATTCAGCGACTATTCCAATGAAAGGCAGAGCAAGTGGCTGAGCATCATTCCGATTTTGTTCGTATGTATGTCTTGTTGTCACCTTCACCTCAGCCAACAATGAACCATTGTAGTCACGGTGGCCTAACCCTAACCCCTGTCCCACTTAGGAAACCTGAACGGAAACCTCTGGAGACTTTGCGCCCCGCCCAAGGTTTCCGTGCGGTTCCCGGAGGTTTTTAAATCAGTCTCCCTACCTGCTTCCACCACCTGCAACCTCCGGCAAACACCTGCAACCTCCGGGAACCGCACGGAAACCTTGGGTGGGGCGCAAAGTCTCCAGAGGTTTCCGTTCAGGTTTCCTAAGTGGGACAGGGGCATAAGAGGCTTCCCCTTTATTCTAAGAATTCCTTGATTCCTTTTCTATTTAGATAATTCCATCCTTCAGAAAGCTCTTTAACCTCAGTGAATGATGTTTCTTTTTGTCCTTCAAGTTTGCCGTTTCTTCCAGATGGTTTACATTCAGTTTCGATGTGAGCTGAACCCTGGTCATGAAGTGAGCACATCCAACTGAAATTCCCACCGGGGAAGTGGAAATCTGAATCCGGGAATGTTTTTTTTTTCCTGGGAAAATCAACAACTGCAGATGCTGGAAATCTAAAACAGGCACTCAAAACTTTGGGAATTCTCGGCTGGGCAGGACAGAGCCATGGGAAGAGTCAACGTTTCAGGGGGTAGACCTGTTGTCAGCTGAGAAGAACCTCCTCGGGTTCAGCAGCATCTATGGAGCGAAGGAAATAGGCAACGTTTCGGCCCGAAACCCTTCCGGGTTTCGGCCCGAAACTTTGCCTATTTCCTTCAGTCTGAAGAAGGGTTTTGGCCCGAAACGTTGCCCATTTCCTTCGCTCCATAGATGCTGCTGCACCCGCTGAGTTTCTCCAGCACTTTAGTCTACCTTCGATTTTCCAGCATCTGCAGTTCCTTCTTAAACAGAAGAACCTCCTTCCCAAATGCTCCACATCCATCCTGTACTGGGGGGGAACCAGAACTGCACGCAATAAATACTCCAAGTGTACAGGAAGGAACTGCAGATGCTGGTTTACACCGAAGATGGTTGAGTAACTCAGCGGAACAGGCAGCATCACTGGAGAGAAGGTATGGGTGACATTTCGGGTCAAGATCCTACTTCAGACTCGTCTCAATCCAAGACATCACTCGTTCCTTCTCTCCAGAGATGCTGCCTGTCCCGCTGAGTTACTCCAGCTTTTAAGGGCCAGTCAAACTTGGCGATTTTTTCGGCGACTGGCGGCATCATTGACTGACGTGTCAGGTCACCGAAAAATTCGCGGCGTGATGACGAATTGACGCGCGCCGTTTTTTTCAAGCTTCACAAATTTTTTTTGTTGCCACTGGATTTTGAAATGTTCAAAATCTTTTGGCGACACTGTCGAATGGCCAAGTAGGACAGGCCCTTTAGTGTCTATCTTCAGGAGATAAGAGAAGCTCGTCACGGTGCTGGGTGGATGCGAGAGGGACGTCTCTGATGGGGTAATGCCAAGGTGACCATGGGGATAAGGTGTAAACGCTGCCTCAAAAAGGTTGACAGCACCATCAAGGACCCACACCATCCTGGCCACACACTCATCTCCCCACTACCTTCAGGTAGAAGGTACAGGAGCCTGAAGACTGCAACGACCAGGTTCAGGAATAGCTACTTCCCCTCAGCCATCAGGCTATTAAACCTGGCTCGGACAAAACTCTGAACATTAATAATCCTTTATCTGTTATTTGCACTTTATCAGTTTATTTATTCATGTGTGTATATATTTATACAATGGTATATGGACACACTGATCTGTTTTGTAGTCAATGCCTACTATGTTCTGTTGTGCTGAAGCAAAGCAAGAATTTCATTGTCCTATCAGGGACACATGACAATAAACTCACTTGAATCTTGAATCTTAAACAAGCGCCTCTGGTCAATGGGTTAATGGGAGCAGTGAGAGAGGGAGAACATAGGCAGAAGAATGTGGAGGTTGTGAAATGCAGGGCAGGAGGTCAGACTCGGCAGGTCAGAACTTCTGTTCCCAATGGGAATAAGGACAAAACCAGAACCAATCTCACAGATGAGGTAGAAAGGAAAAACACAGATGCTGGTATACACCGAAGATAGACACATAATGCAGGGGTAACTCAGCGGGTCAGGCAGCATCGCTGGAGAACAAGGATGGACGATGTTCTTGGTTGGGACCCTTCTTCAGTAGAGGAGAGGGAACAGGAGGTAAGAAAAGACCAGAGCAAAGCAGGGCCGGCAACAGATGACCAAGGAAGGGTGGAGCCCACAATGGTCCATTGTTGGCTGGGGGTGGGGTGGGGGGGGATGGGAGGTGAAAGCAAAGGGCTACAAGGATGCAATCAGTGGTGAGTATTCAGGGTTAACCTGGTTAAAAGAGGGGAGAGGACCCAGATGGGCGACAGATACAATTGTACAAGATGTCGTGAGGCCACACTTGCAGTCTTGTGTTCAATTTTGCTCACCCTGCTATAAGTCGGATGCCATTAAGCTGGAAGCCAGGAATCGAGGACCTGAGCTTTGGGGAGGGGTTGGACAGGCCAGGAGCACAGGGGGCTGAGGGGTGATCTTGTAGAGGTGTAGAAAAATCACGAATGGAAAATATAGGCTGACTGGACAGTCTTTTTCTCAGGGACAAAGAACATGCAAACTCCACACAGACAGCACCCAAGGTCAGGTGTCTGGAGCTGCGAGACAACTGCACTACCCGCCGCACACATCTATTTTCTCTCATATCTCAAGAGCCATTGATTTAGCAACGAGTGCACTGTGACCAAGTGCTCACAGCTTCATGTGAAAGGGAACTGTAGTGATTTACTACCCTTTACATCTGTGTGACCAAACCACCCGGAGATGATTCATTCCTAACACAAGCCTTTGAAGAAAGATCTGCATCCTTGGTCTGGACTCCAACACATTCACTTAGGAGAGATTTTCATCTCTGGTAAATGAAAAAAATGGGCCATTTACTTTATAAAACTCCACATCACTGCCTCTGGATATCTAGTCATTCTTAAACACGACAAATCTAGTGTAACCTGTGTGCGCGCAGTCTGAGAGATTCATGTAAGGGGAATGAGAGGAGTTGAAACCTTTAATACGGCAGGTTGTCAAAGTCAGGCACAAAATGCTGGAGTAACTCAGCGGGACAGGCAGCATCTCCAGAGAGAAGGACCAGAAACGGAGAAACATAGAAAATAGGTGCAGGAGGAGGCCATTCGGCCCTTCAAGCAAGCATCGGCATTCAATATGATCATGGCTGATCAATAGACAACAGACAATAGACAATAGGTGCAGGAGGAGGCCATTTGGCCCTTCGAGCCAGCACCGCCATTCAATGTGATCATGGCTGATCATCCCCAATCAGTGCCCCGTTCCTGCCTTCTCCCCATATCCCCCGACTCCACTATTTTTAAGAGCCCAATCTAGCTCTCGCTTGAAAGCATCCAGAGAACCGGCCTCCACCGCCCTCTGAGGCAGAGAATTCCACAGACTCACCACTCTCTGTGTGAAAAAGTGTTTCGAAATGTGATCAGCAAAAAAGTGATCATCCAAAATCAGTTCCCCGTTCCTGCTTTCTCCCTATATCCCTTGATCCCTTAGCCCCAAGAGCTAAATCTAACTCTCTCTTGAAACACATCCAATGAATTGGCCTCCACTGCCTTCTGTGGCAGAGACTTCCACATATTCACAACTCTCTGGGGGAAAAAGTTTTTCCTCATCTCAGTCCTAAATGGCCTACCCCTTATTCTTAAACTGTGTGACCCCTGGTTCTGGACTCCCCCAACATCGGGGAACATTTTTCCTGCATCTGCAACATAGAAGATGCAAAATAGTACACAGGAACACAAGGTTCGTGTCGAACATGAAGCCAAGTTAAACTGATCTTATCTGCCTGCACATGTTCCACATCCCTCCATTCCCTGTACATCCATGTGCCTGACTAAAAGCCTCTTAAAGGCCACTATCGTGTTTGCCTCAGCCTCCACCACCAACCTCAAGCAATGCTATCCAGGCCCTCACCACTCTCTGAGCAGACAACGTGCCCCGCACATCTCCATTAGCTGTTCCCCCTCTCACTATATACATGCCCTCTAGTGTTGGACACTCCCACCCCTGGGGACAAAGAACATGTTGTAGTGAGACCAAAGATCCTACAAGATAGTCCACTGGACGAAAAATACCTAGTACGGTCATGGGCAGATTCGTGGGTAATTTTCGGCCCCATTTCCGTAACCGGCTTCCGTCTCCGCACCAAAGATCCCGTAGCGGAGCAAAGATACTAGTGCGGAGACGGAAGCCGGTTACGGAAACATCCTCGTAAAAATAAAAGTTATTTGGTAAAAATCTTCTCCACATTTTCAGAATTTTAATTTATTAACACAAAGTGTTCCCCCGCAACGTTGATTACACTGCGAGTCGGGTCGGGTCCGGTTACGGAAATGGATGAAAAAAAGGCCCACGTTCCGCTCTGTTGCGTACTACACGTCAGCCCATTGCATTTAGCAGGAGTGGTCTATCTTGCTCCACTATAGGATCTTTGAATGAGACCAGGCAGGTTGAGCAAAATGGTTTTAGTAACAAAACACAAACAAAAGCTCGTAATCCCACGTACCTAGTCTAGCTAACGGACACAGCTCCTGTCGATGGGAGGAGCGCTAATTACTAACTAAAAACCCGCAAACGAACCCCCCGCGGTCAAGTGACAGTGCCGGCCTATAACGAGGGTTCTGACTTCCCAGCCCCACCACTAGGTGCCGCTACAATGTTGACCACTTACACAATGTGGACCAGTGTGTGAAGATAGAAAAGATTGGAAAGACTGGGCTTGTATTCACTGGAGTTTAGAAGGACGAGGGGCTATCTTATAGAAACATATAAAATTATAAAAGGACTGGACAAGCTAGATGCAGGAAAAATATGTGTGCGCGTGTGTGTGTTGTGTGTGTGTGTGTGTGTGTGTGTGTGTGTGTGTGTGTGTGTGTGTGTGTGTGTGTGTGTGTGTGTGTGTGTGTGTAGTGTGTGTGTGGTGTGTGTGTGTATGTGTATGTGTGTGTGTGTGTGTGTGTGTGTATGTGTATGTGTGTCTTAGTATGTGTGTGCGCATGTGTGTGTGTGTGTGTTTGTGTATGTATGTGTGTACGTGTGTGTATGTGTGTATATATATGTGCGTGTGTGTCTGTGTGTGTGTATGTGTGTGTGTGTGTATGTGTGTGTGTGTGTGTGTGTGTGTGTGTGTGTGAATGTGTGTGCGTATAAGTATATATGTTTGTGTGTACGTGTGTATATGTGTGTGTACGTGTGTGTGTATATGCATATATGTATGCATATATGCACATGTATGTGTGTATAGATATTTTATGTACATACATACATACATATAACAATAAAGCACCCATGCCTTAATGTTGTATGACTGTCAGCAGTGGTTATGGTCTCAAGGTCTCTTCACCATCCCCAGGTTGGGTTATGGTGGTGAGATTGATGATGAGATGGGTTGTTGCCGGGCCTGCGGTGGGAATCTGCGTTAGCTGCGTAATGGGCTGATGCTGAATTGACGACTTGTGTGGAAGTAACACCCAGGGAGCACGATTGAAAATGACAGCATCCTTCCCCACGTTGCTTCTGGTGCAAGGCAATGATGCGATCCTTTACATGCAGAGTATCAATGGGGAATCTGGAGACTAGCAACAAATTAAGGCAAATAGCCATTAAATTAGACATTACATCAAAGCACTTTGATCTGAATAATTTATATGCAGTCACAAATTAAATGTTGACTTAGACATCAATCGGGAATACTGATGATCCAGAGGTTTCCTGTCAGAATTCCTGGAAGGGCCTCAGTTCTCAGCAATGTGCTGTACAAATTTTCAAATGTGGATGTGGAGAGGATGTTTCCACTAATGGGAGAGTCTAGGACCAGAGGTCGGTGCCTCAGAATTAAAGGACGTTCCTTTAGGAAAGAGATGGGGAGGAATTTCTTTAGTCAGAGGGCGGTGAATCTGTGGAAGTCATTGGTGGCCAAGTGGTTGGCGAAGGATGTGGAGGTCAAGTCAGTGGATATTTTTAAGACAGGGATAGATAGATTCCTGATTAGTGCGGGTGTCAGGGGTTATGGGGAGAAGGCAGAAGAATGGGGTTAGGAGGGAAAGATAGATCAGCCATGATTGAATGTTGGAGTAGACTTGATGGGCCGAACGGCCTAATTCTGCTCCTATCGGTTATGAACATGAACTTATGAGCACTCCTGAGTCAAGGAGCGGGAAGATGAAGATCAAACAATGGGACACAAAATCACGGAGTCACAGAGTTGTATGGCACACACAAAGGCCCTTCAGCCCACCGTGACCATGCTAGCCATTGCACCCATCTGTACTAGGGTGGCACGGTGGAGCAGGGGAAGAGTGATATAGTTAGATAGTAGTTTATTTAAGGGCCTGTCCCAATTAAGCTATTTTTAGGCGACTGTCATGGCCGTAGCAGGTCGCTGAAAAACCGCCGACTGGACCCCCTCATTCGACATAAAATTTGAAATAGAATCATTACTTGAACAACAACAAAAACGAAGTCAGGACCAGCAACAACCCACGTTAACCCGGCGTCAACTACAACAGCACCTATGTCAGGAGAAGTCAGGAGAAGTCAAGCTACGCTCATTGGCGTCAAGCCCATTGACGCCAACTGTCTCCGAAAATGTCTCAACGTTGAAAATCCAGTGGCGACCAGAAAGACGCTGCAACTCTTTGGCGACTGAGGAGACGACTCATGACCATGTGGCGACAGCCTAGTCTCTTGTAGTCACCTAAACAATCACCTAAGTGGGACATAGTCCACTTGTACTATGGTGGTGGGTTTTGTTTTGATTATATCGCACTGTAAAATAATTGATTAAATTAATTTTTGGTTTTAAAAAAAGAGCCAGAAGAGCTATCTCCAAACCGTCGGGCCAATAGACAATAGACAATAGGCGCAGGAGTTGGCCATTCGGCCCTTTGAGCCAGCACCGCCATTCAATGCAATCATGGCTGATCAACCACAATCCTTGTGTTCCTGCCTTTTTTTTTTTTTTTTTTTTTTTTTTTTTTTTCCTTCTCTTTTTTAGATGTTTTTATTAAGGACAGTGCATATTTATAAACATTTGCATGCAATACGCAAGATTATAGCTATAGGCTAATTTCCATCTGTAGTCCCTCTGGTAAACCAGGTTAACACATCACAAACACATTCAATCCATAAGAAAAGAATCAAAACAAAACAAAAGACAAATAAAAACATAACAAACTGACAATAAGTTAAAAGTAATCAATAAAAGACTGCCAGATGATTATATTACGGTTGATTATGAATACAGGTTTGATATTCACACAGAGAGTGGTGAATCTCTGGAACTCTCTGCCACAGAGGGTAGTCGAAGCCAGTTCATTGGCTATATTTAAGAGGGAGTTAGATGTGGCCCTTGTGGCTAAGGGGATCAGAGGGTATGGAGAGAAGGCAGGTACGGGATACTGAGTTGGATGATCAGCCATGATCATATTGAATGGCGGTGCAGGCTCGAAGGGCCGAATGGCCTACTCCTGCACCTAATTTCTATGTTTCTATGTTTCTAAATGGTGTTTCCTCGTCTCCGTTCTAAAATGGCTTACCCCCTATTCTTAAACTGTGGCCCCTGGTTCTGGACTCCCCCAACATCGGGAACATGTTTCCTGCCTCTAGCGTGTCCAAACCCTTAACAATTTTATATGTTTCAATAAGATTCCCTCTCATCCTTCTAAACTCCAGAGTGTACAAGCCCAGCCGCTCCATTCTCTCTGCATTTGACAGTTCCGCCATCCCGGGAATTAACCTTGTAAACCTACGCTGGGCTCCCTCAATAGCAAGAATGTCCTTCCTCAAATTAGGGGACCAAAACTGCCCCAATTGCAAGCATACATCAGCAGAACATTGCCTATCCAATAACATTTCCAAAGAGATGTCTGTTCATAAAAGGAATCTTAATATCTTTGTAACTAGTTGACTGAATGTGTAATTGGGTCTTTAGTTAATTGTAAGGAAGTTAATTGCATCTGTGAGAGGTGTGTTCCTTTAAAGCAGCTTTTTAATACATGAAAAGCACCCGTGATTAAAATCTAGACTGCATCAAGGAACTGGGATAATCAAAAAAGTAATATGATAATCAGGAATAATTCCTCATTTTAATTTGCAGTGTTGTAATTGGACCCATCATTTTAGTTCACAATATTTTAAAAGCATTTCAAATGCTGTCAGCTGAAAAGACAGGAGCTTGTAGAAAGAATATTTAAAACAAGATCAGAGAAGAGAAGAGAAGGACTGATAGTGGGAACAGGATGCCAGATGACTCAACTAAACTCTGCAGGGAATAGCCCAGACCATCGCGCAAACCAACCTCGCTTACATTGACTCCATCTACACCTCACGCTGCCTCGGCAAGGCAAGAAGCATAATCAAGGACCAGTCTCACTCCCTCTTATCCCCTCTCCCACCAGGCACTAAACACTATTCCCTTATCATGTATCTAAGCCCGCCCTCGGGCTCCTCCTCCTCCTCCCTTTTTCCTTCCTTCTCCCCCCCACCCCCCATCAGTCTGAAGAAGGGTTTCGGCCCGAAACGTCGCCCATTTCCTTCGCTCCATAGATGCTGCTGCACCCGCTGAGTTTTCCCAGCAATTTTGTGTACCTTCGATATTCCAGCATCTGCAGTTCCCTTTTGAACACTGTAAATGGCTCGATTGTCTGGAGAAGGGTTTCGGCCCAAAACGTTGCCCATTTCCTTCGCTCCATAGATGCTGCTGCACCCGCTGAGTTTCTCCAGCACTTTTGTCTACCGTCGATTGTAATCATGTTTTGTCTTTCCGCTGACTGGTTAGCACGCAACAAAGGCTTTTCACTGTACCTCGGTACACGTGACAATAAACCAAACCAAACTAAGAGGCACAGAAGTGTGAAAAAGCTCTCCTCCAGATTCAGGGACATGGAAACATAGAAATATAGAAAATAGATGCACGAGTAGGCCATTCAGCCCTTCGAGCCAACACCGCCATTCAATATGATCATGGCTGATCATCCAAAATCAGTACCCCGTTCCTGCTTTCTCCCCATATCCCTTGATTCCTTTAGCCCTAAGAGCTAAATCGAACTCTTTCTTCCCAGCTGTTTTCAGGCAACTGAACCATCCTTTCACCAGCTAGAGAGCGGTCATGGCCTTCCATTGACCTCCTTGGAGGCCCTCGGACTATCTTTAATCGGACTTTACCTAGCACTGAATATTGCACCTTTTGTCCTTTATCTGTACACTGTGGACAGCTCGATTATAATCATGTACAGTCTTTTCTTTGACTGGTTAGCAAGCTAACAAAAGCATATCACTGTACCTCTGTACATGTGACATTCATAAATAAACAAAAAACAATCTCACATGGGTCAGAATGAGAAATTCAATATGCATTCATTGCAAGCAGACCACAGTCAGTCTGAATTATCTCAATTACAGGGTTTGCATGAGACATCCAAGACTTTCCTTCACCTCCTCAGTCAGAAGAGTCTTCCACAGCCACTCCACAAGCTCTGAGATTCCCTTCTTAGAAGATCCCAACTCCTTCTCCTTCCTAAGATCACTGCTTAAAACCTGCCAGGTCTAAATATCTCCTTTGAGGCCCTATCAACATTTGCCTGAAGCTCCTTGGAACAATCTGATGAAGAGTGAGAGCATTAGTTACATCTAGGCTGTTGTTGCTGTGTGATAAACTAACTGATATGTTATTATGGTAGACAAAAGTGCTGGAGAAACTCAGCGGGTGAGGCAGCATCTATGGAGCGAAGGAAATAGGCAAAGTTTTGGGTCGAGACCCTTCTTCAGACTGATGTAGGGTGGGGGGAGGGGGGGTCGGGAAGAAGAAAGGAAGAGGAGGTGCCCGAGGGCTGAGGGAGAGCTGAGAAGGGAAGGAGACAGGGGCCACTGGAAATTGGAGAAGTCAATGTTCATACCGCTGGGGTGCAGACTGCCCAAGCGGAATATGAGGTGCTGCTCCTCCAATATCCGGTGGTGCTCACTCTGGCCGTGGAGGAGGCCCAGGACAGAAAGGTCGGATTAGGAATGGGAGGGGGTTGAAGTGCTGAGCCACCGGGAGTGTTACCATGTGGTTGCCGATCAGAAATAAGTGTTGGGTATCAAAAAACATCAGTGACCAAAATGGGGGGCTTCACCCACTTGGAACATTGGAACAACACTGGGCAATACTGGGTAACACAGATTCACACTTCATGCTTTCTTCTTCCCCCCCCCCCCCCCCAACCGCCAACCTTCACATCATTCTGAAGAAGGGTCTCGACCCGAAATGTCACCTATTCCTTCGCTCCATAGATGCTGCCTCACCCGCTGAGTTTCTCCAGCATTTTTGTCTACCTTTGATTTTTCCAGCATCTGCAGTTCTTTCTTAAAGACTTCAGCAGAATGTAGACATTTCAGTAATCCTATCCTAATCACAAAAGGCCATCGGGTCATAAGTGATAGGAGTAGAATTAGGCCATTCGGCCCATCAAGTCTACTCTGCCATTCAATCGTGGCTGATCTATCTCCCCCTCCTAACCCCATTCTCCTGCCCTCTCCCCATAACCTCCGGTACAAATCAAGAATCTATCTATCTCTGCCTTAAAAGCATCCATTGACTTGGCCTCCACACCATTCTGTGGCAAAGAATTCCACAGATTCACCACCCTCTGACTAAAGACATTTCTCCTCATCTCCTTCCTAAAAATAACGTCCTTTAATTCTGAGGCTGTGACCTCTAGTCCTAGACTCTCCCACTAGTGGAAACATCCTCTCCGCATCCACTCTATCCAGGCCTTTCACTATTTAGTACGTTTCAATGAGGTCACCCCTTCATTCTTCTAAACTCCAGCGAGTACAGGCCCATTGCCGACAAACGCTCACCGTAGGTTAACCTACTCATTCCTGGGATCATTCTTGTAAACCTCCTCTGGACCCTCTCCAAAGCCAGCACGTCCCTCCTCCGATGTGGGGCCCACAATTGCTCACAATATTCCAAAATGCAGCCTGACCAGCGCCTGAAAGAGCCTCAGCATTTCATCCCTGTTTTTGTATACAAGCCCTCTCGAACTAAAAGCTAAATTAGCTTTCTTTACCGCTGATCACTGCTCTTGGAAGTCACCTATATTCTCACATTTTCAACAATCACAGTGGACTCCTTTTTAAATACACTACCTTCATGGGCTGAGTTGCAAGAATTAAATTTTTGCATTCTGAAGACAGCAAGTTCTATTTCTAAAACATGCAATTAATTACAAGGTTTACTCTGCTCTGCGTGAGATTTTATAGCGAGATTTGGCCATTTAAGTTGAAATCCGTGGACCTCCATACATATATTTTTCAGAAGACACTTATTCATCAGAAAATCCCCTCTTTGGCAAGAGAAGATGTTTCAAGAGAACATCAAAGAAATCCTTTATGTTTTACCTGAGCTGATAGCAGCGAGTCGGAATATGTCAGAAAGACGAGAGTTAACCAGTTCGTAAGGGGAGCTTTCATAGAGGTCGTCTCCTGAAACAAATGGGAAAAGACAAGGTGATTAGATGCATTGTCTGACTAAAGCACTTCATTTCTGTTCCACTGATCTGTTTGGCTCTTGGTTAAGAAGAGTAAATTGACAATCTGAAGCACTTTCAGGCCACTTACTTTTGATGATGAGGCCCAGAATAGACCACAGCTGCCCCATGTCCAAATTATACTTGAACAATTGTAGCTGGAACTGTCCTTATTCTTTGTAACCATGTGCATCCAAGATACCCTTACGCCCCTGTCCCACTTAGGAAACCTGACCGGAAACCTCTGGAGACTTTGCGCCCCACCCAAGGTTTCCGTGCGGTTCCCGGAGGTTTTTGTCAGTCTCCCTACCTGCTTCCACTACCTGCAACCTCCGGGAACCGCACGGAAACCTTGGGTGGGGCGCAAAGTCTCCAGAGGTTTCCGTTCAAGTTTCCTAAGTGGGACAGGGGCATAAGTCGCAGTTCTTGAACCACAAGTCCTGAGGCTGGAGGCTACTGCCCAAATTTAGTCCCAAGCCTTGCCCATAGAGTTGTAGACCTCTACAGCATGGAAACATGGCCAACTAACTCATCCATGCACACCAAGTTGGCTGACCAAACTATGCCCACTTGCCCGACCCAAATCACTCCAAACCCTTCCCATCCATGTACCCTTTAGCTTATTCTACTTTGGTTTAGTGTAGAGATACAGTGCAGAAACAGGTCCTTCGGCCCATCGAATCTGCGCCGACCAGCGATTCCCGTGCACAAACACTATCCTACACACATTAGGGCCAATTTGCATTTATACCAAGGCAAATTTGCATTTATACCCTACAAAACTGTATGTCTTTGGAGTGTGGGAGGAAACTGGAGATCCCGGAGAAAACCCACAAGGGTTGCAGGGAGAACAGTGGGATTAGTGTATAAGAGTGAGAATGGTCAGGCAGCATCTCTGGAGGACAAGGATAGGTTCCCGAGATGGTGGGACTATCATATGTTGAAAGAATGGAGCGACTGGGCTTGTATAATTGGAATTTAGACAGATGAGAGGGGATCTTATTGAAACGTAAGATTATTAAGGGTTTGGACACGCTAGAGGCAGGAAACATGGTCCCGATGCTGGGGAAGTCCAGAACCAGGGGCCACAGTTTAAGAATAAGGGGTCGGCCATTTAGAACAGAGATGGGGAAAAACTTTTTCACCCAGAAAGTTGTGAATCTGTGGAACTCTCTGCCTCAGAAGGCGGTGGAGGCCAATTCTCTGGATGCTTTCAAGAGAGAGTTAGGTAGAGCTCTTAAAGATTGCGGAGTTAAGGGATATGGGGAGAAGGCAGGAATGGGGTACTGATGGTGGATGATCAGCCATGATCACAGTGAATCGCGGTGCTGGTTCGAAGGTCCGAATGGCCTCCTCCTGCACCTATTGTCTATTGTCTAGATTTTGAGATAGAAGAGTAATAAATTCTCGTTGAGAATGTGCAATGCTGTGCCTGGAGCAACGTGTGAAATACATGCTCATCGTAACGCTGGTGCTGTGCAGATTCAGACGATTGATTCCTAAGAGGGGGAATGTTCAAAGAGGAACATTTAACTCTGGTCTATACTTGCTGGAGTTTGGAAGAATGAGAGATGGCATAATTGAGATGTACAAGATTCTAAAGGGAATTGTCAGTGTAGATGGTTCCGTTCTATAACTGAGCTGAAGAGAAATTTCTTTAGTCCCAGAGTTGTGAAATGTAAGATTCTCTACCTCAGACGACCATGGATGCTGAGTCATTTATTATTTTCATACCTGTGAAAAATAGATTTGGGCAGTGAATGATGGGGAGTGTACGATTAGTCCTGATCTCATTGACTGATCTGTTCCTGGACTCACTGGGTCTCATATGTTCTTCAGTTCCGTTTAGTTTATTGTCACGTGAGCCGAGGTACAGTGAAAAGCTTTTGTTGTGTGCAAACCAGCCAGCAGAAAGACAAAATATGATTACAATCGAGCCATTTACAGTGTATAGATACATCCAAGATTCAAGATTCAAGAGAGTTTATTGTCATGTGTCCCAGATAGGACAATGACATTCTTGCTTTGCTTCAGCACAACAGAATATAGTAGGCATGACTACAGAACAGATCAGTGTGTCCATATACCATTGAATATATATATACACACATAAATAACATATAAAGTGCAGTAGGCTAATTAAAGTTCAGATTTTGTTTGAGTTGAGTTTAATAGTCTGATGGCTGTGGGGAAGTAGCTATTCCTGAACCTGGTTGTTGCAGATTTCAGACTCCTGCACCTTCTACCTGAAGGCAGCGGAGAGATGAGTGGCCAGGATGGTGTGGGTCCTTGATGATGCTGCCAGCCTTTTTGAGGCAGCGACTGCGATAGATCCCCTCGATGGTAGGGAGGTCAGAGCCGGTGATGGACTGGGCAGTGTTTACGACTTTTTCTAGTCTTTTCCGCTCCTGGGCGCTCAAGTTGCCGAACCAAGCCACGATGCAACCGGTCAGCATGCTCTCTACTGTGCACCTGTAGAAGTTCGAGAGAGTCCTCCTTGACAATCGGACTCTCCGTAATCTTCTCAGGAAGTAGAGGTGACATGATAATGGAATCACGTTTGGTTCAAGGTAAAGCCAGTGAAGTCTGATCGAGGATAGTCCGAGGGTCTCCAATGAGGTAGATAGTAGTTCAGCGCTGCTCTCTGGTTGTGGTAGGATGGTTCAGTTGCCTGATAACAGCTGGGAAGAAACAGTCTCTGAGCCTGGAGGTGGTGCGTATTCACACTTCTGTACCTTTTGCCTGACAGGAGAGGGGAGAAGAGGGTGGCCGGGGTGCGACAAGTCCTTGATTATGGTCTTGGCCTTGCCGAGGCAGCATGGATATATTGCTTGTGACATTATACTGCCTGAACAGAATGGATGTTGGGGAACCTCCCCTGTCATGCCCCAGAGTAACAGGTGACTAAATCACATTTACACCCAATGCAGATCCTGCCTATCAAACAGGTCAGTCTGGAGTCACAACAGTCCGAAATCAAGAAGCAATAATCAGTTTGAAATGGTTCCACCCCTTTAATCTGTGCTACCCACAAGGCCAGTTGCATGCAAACCTCACAAAGGCACAAAAAGATGGAAAAATTCAGCGGGACAGGCAGAATCTCCGAAAAGGAATAGGTGACGAGTGAATGGAATAGGTGGGCACAGTGGTAGAGTTGCTGCCTCACAGCGCCAGAGACCTGGGTTCGATCCTGACTACAGGTGCTGTCTGCACGGAGTGTGCACGTTCTCCCCGTGATCTGCGCGGTTTTTCTCCGGAAGGATCTCTGGTTTCCTCCCACACTTCAAACACATACAGGTTTGTAGGTTAATTGGCTTGGTATAAATGTAATTGTCCCCAGTGTGTGTAGGCTAGCAGCAGTGTGCAGGGAGGGCTGAAGGGCCTGTTTCCGCGCAGTATCTCTAAACTAAAGGTGACGTTTCAGCTCAGGACCCTTCTTCAGACTGTGAGTCGGGGAGAGGAAAGCTAGATATATTAAAAGGTACATAGATATATTATACCTTATCATATCTCTGAAGGTGTCACCTATTCCTTTCCTCCAGAGATGCTGTCTGACTCACTGAGTTACTCCAACATTTTGTATCTATCATTGGTGTAAACCAGCATCTGCAATTCCTTCCTATACACAGAGTCATTCAGATCAACCTTTCCACGAACAACTGCCACCTCAGGGTGTGTTCATTCAGGATAGACACAAAAAGCTGGAGTAACTCAGTGGGACAGGCAGCATCTCTGGAGAAAAGGAATAGGTGATGTTTCGGGTCGAGAGTGGGTGAGTGGGCAAATGCATGGCAGATGCAGTATAATGTGGATAAATGTGATGTTATCCACTTTGGTGGCAAAAACAGGAAAGCAGACTATTATCTAAATGGTGGCCGATTAGGAAAAGGGGAGATGCAACGAGACCTGGGTGTCATGGTACACCAGTCATTGAAAGTAGGCATGCAGGTGCAGCAGGCAGTGAAGAAAGCGAATGGTATGTTAGCATTCATAGCAAAAGGATTTGAGTATAGGAGCAGGGAGGTTCTACTGCAGTTGTACAGGGTCCTGGTGAGACCACACCTGGAGTATTGCGTACAGTTTTGGTCTCCTAATCTGAGGAAAGACATTCTTGCCATAGAGGGAGTACAGAGAAGGTTCACCAGACTGATTCCTGGGATGTCAGGACTTTCATATGAAGAAAGACTGGATAGACTCGGTTTGTACTCGCTAGAATTTAGAAGATTGAGGGGGGATCTTATAGAAACGTACAAAATTCTTAAGGGGTTGGACAGGCTAGATGCAGGAAGATTGTTCCCGATGTTGGGGAAGTCCAGAACAAGGGGTCACAGTTTAAGGATAAGGGGGAAATCTTTTAGGACCGAGATGAGGAAAACATTTTTCACACAGAGAGTGGTGAATCTCTGGAATTCACTGCCACAGAAGGTGGTTGAGACCACAGTTCATTGGCTATATTTAAGAGGGAGTTAGATGTGGCCCTTGTGGCTAAAGGGATCAGGGGGTATGGAGAGAAGGCAGGTACAGGGTACTGAGTTGGATGATCAGCCATGATCATATTGAATGGCGGTGCAGGCTCGAAGGGCCGAATGGCCTACTCCTGCACCTATTTTCTATGTTTCTATGAGACCCTTCTTCAGACTGGGAGTCAGGGGAGAGGGAAACGAGAGATATAGACGGCGATGTGGAGAGATACAGAACAAATAATTGAAAGAAATGCTGGAAATTAATGAAGATAAAGGAAACAGGCCATTGTCAATTCAGGTCTGAAGAAGGGTCTCGACCCGAAACGTCACCCATTCCTTCTCTCCAGAGATGCTGCCTGTCTCGCTGAGCTACTCCAGCATCTTTTGTTAATTTAGGGCTGGTCTCGGGATAGTTTCTGTTGAATACACGGACTCGGGTCAATATTGTTCTGGCTGGCGTTTAGCTGAAGTGCATCTTTTGCATTGCAATATCTGTTTGAATTACTGCTAAATATCATAGGTATTGATCTGTCTCTGGAACTCATTGATATAAGCCCAGGAGATTAAGTGTGCAGCTGGCAAAAGCAATTCATACGAAGGACACAGCCAGGAAATAAAGGAACACAAAGTGCTGGAGTAACTCAGTGGGTCAGGCAGCATCTCAGCTCCACTTCCTACACACTGTTATCTGGCCCACGCAACCACATACATATCGTGCAATTGTCGGATTTAGTTGTGGAGCAATTGTTGCAAGCGGCACGGTGGTGCAGCGGTAGAGTTGCTGCCTCACAGCGCCAGAGAGCCGGGTTCGATCCTGGCCACGGGTGCTGTCGGTGCGGAGTTTGTACGTTCTCCCCGTGACCCTGTGGGTTCTCTCCGGGTGCTCGGGTTTCCTCCCACACTCCAAACACGTACAGGTCTGTAGTCTAATTGGTAAATCTGCAAATTGTCCCTCGCGCCCGCAGGTTAGCGTTAGTGTGCAGGGATCGCTGGTCGGCACGGACTCGGCGGGCCGAAGGGCCTGTTTTTGTGCTGCATTTCTAAACTAAGAATGGCAAGAGAGAATCCAGTCCCAATTGCCCACATATAGCCCATAAATCCCTTTCCCAAGAACAAATTCAAGAAAGATTGTTGATGTACAAGATATGAAGTAACATCAGGATCTCGTGCCTGTAACCACTCTTCTTCTAAGACAGCAGAACACATGATCAATGCTAATAAAATACACCACAGGTGATAAAGTCTAGATGAATCATTACAATTCTGTGATAATACCAGTGGAATTAAAAAATAAAAATCAATAATGAATGATTTAATTACCCAAATCCTTGAAGGATTGAGCACACTTTAGTTCGTAATGCTCTCACTCTTTAAAATCCAATAATAATATGCGGCAGAAACTGATATAAAGTTGGTCACAATATCTCATCTCTGGCGTTTGTCCAAACATCTACCTATCAAAACCCCCCCCATGCCTGTGTTCATCTACCCCAAGATAGAAGGGGGGCAACTTGTACAGTTTGATAGCCACAGCCACACCATCCTGCAGACATTAAGAACAATTTACAATTTTTAACCTATAAACCTATTTAAGAAGGAACTGCAGATGCTGGAAAATCGAAGGTCCACAAAAATGCTGGAGAAACTCAGCGGGAGCAGCAGCATCTACGGAGCGAAGGAAATAGGCAACGTTTCGGGTCTGATGAAGGGTTTCGGACAGAAGCGTTGCCTTATTTCCTTCCCTCCATAGATGCTGCTGCACCCGCTGAGTTTCTCCAACCTATATACCTGTACGTCTTTGGAGTGTGGGAGGATACCAGCCCCTTCTACAGACAGTCTGAAGAAGGGTCCCGACCTGAAATGTCAACTGTCCATGTTCTCCAAGGATGCTGCCTGACCCGCTGAGTTACTCCAGCACTTTGTGTCTTTTTTTTTTGGTATAGCAGCATCTGCAGTTCCTTGTGTTTTTGCCTTCCTGTGGGGGGTGGAATTTGTGTGTGGTGGTGGGGGGGGGTGGGGGGGTGGGGGGGGGGGGGAGAGTTGATGAGAATAACAAGAAAGGGATGAATGTAAGTTTAGCATAAGTGGGGAGTTGATGGTCGGTTTGGACTCAATGGACCATGCGATCTGTTTCCAAGTTGTCTGTATCTATCTCATCAACTCACCCTCATACAGTAATGCCCCCTTGTGTTAACCTTCAATAATGCAGCTCTCCTTCAATACCACGTTCATGGTAGGTACACAACAATTATCTCAGCGGCATCTCTGCCTTAGAACCAACACAGCCTCCCTCTGCACTGCCCTTTGGTTTAGTTTAGAGATACAGCCCGAAAAAGGCGCCCATTTCCATCGCTCCACAGATGCTGCCTCACCCGCTGAGTTTCTCCAGCATTTTTGTCGTACTTGAGTGTAGCTTGATAATGGATGGGATTTTTTATATAGCGCCTTTCTAATACTCAAGGCGCTTTACATCGCATTATTCATTCACTCCTCAGTCACACTCGGTGGTGGTAAGCTACTTCTGTAGCCACATCTGCCCTGGGGCAGACTGACGGAAGCGTGGCTGCCAATCTGCGCCTACGGCCCCTCCGACCACCACCAATCACTCACACACATTCACACACAGGCAAAGGTGGGTGAAGTGTCTTGCCCAAGGACACAACTCAAAGCGGGATTCTGATAGTATCTATATATGGTATATCTGATCTGGATTTGGATTGCAAGCAAAACAGCGTTTTTGTGTGGGAAGTAACTGCAGATGCTGGTTTATGTCGGAGATAGGCGCAAAAACGCTGGAGTAACTCAGCGGATCAGGCAGCATCTCTGGAGAAAAGGAATTGGTGACGTTTCGGATCGGGATCCTTCTTCAGACCAAAACCTTTTTGCTGTGTCTCGGTACAAGGGACAACAATTGATTAGTACGGGTGTCAGAGGTTATGGGGAGAAGGCAGGAGAATGGGATTTGGGGGAAGAGATAGATCAGCCATGATTGAATGGCAGAGTAGACTTGATGGACAGAATGGCCTAATTCTGCTCCTATTCCTTATGACATAGAAACATAGAAAATAGGTGCAGGAGTAGGCCATTCGGCCCTTCGAGCCTGCACCGCCATTCAATATGATCATGGCTGATCATCCAACTCAGTATCCTGTACCTGCCTTCTCTCCATATCCCCTGATACATTTAGCCACAAGGGCCACATCTAACTCCCTCTTAAATATAGCCAATGAACTGGCCTCAACTACCCTCTGTGGCAGAGAATTCCAGAGATTCACCACTCTCTGTGTGAAAAATGTTTTTCTCATCTCGGTCCTAAAAGACTTCCCCCTTATCCTTAAACTATGACCCCTTGTTCTGGACTTCCCCAACATCGGGAACAATCTTCCTGCATCTAGCCTGTCCAACCCCTTAAAAATGTTGTAACTATAAGATCCCCCCTCAATCTTCTAAATTCTAGAGAGTACAAGCCAAGTCTATCCAGTCTTTCTTCATATGAAAGTCCTGCCATCCCAGGAATCAGTCTGGTGAACCTTCTCTGTACTCCCTCTATGGCAACAATGTCTTTCCTCAGATTAGGTATAATGAGCCCAAACCTAGACCTAAATGCGTGAATATTTTTTAAAAGCTCACTCAGAAGTGCCCTGATACCTTTATTAATTTGGTATTAATTAACCTGAGATACTTTACTCATTGAGTAATGCCCTCTAGAGTTAAACTATATCCAGGCAGCACACCCTCAGTCTAGTGTTCGAGTGTTAATTTAGCTCCACACAGTACTCCCTCTACACTGCCCTCATGTGTTAGCAGAACAAAGTGCTTGAGGCAAGAGTGACGTACACACACACAACCACCCACATGGCAATGGAATATTTCCAACTAATTATTAACAAACTATGCCCGGCAGGATATTGAACTAATAATTTGCAATGATCTGTATTATGCATGAGGGCTCTCTTGATACCAACATAAGCAATGCTTATCTACATAATCTGATTATAATTACTGCAGAATTACATTCTCACCACACTATATTGTCCATTACTGTCTGATCTGATCTACCAAAGCCAAATACAATCAACTAAAAGGAACTCCTTCAATTAGCTGGTGGACCATTTTGTGTCTGAAGAAGGGTCTCGACCCGAAACGTCACCCATTCCTTCCTTCCCTCCATCTCTGCTGCCTGTCCTGCTGAGTTACTCCAGCATTTTGCATTTTAGTTAGGCCATTTCATGATATTAACCTCCTAACAATAAAAAATAATGGATACTATCTCTTCAACACCATGCTGCTGGCTACAATGGAGCTGATGTAAGGGGGTATGGAGAGAAGGCAGGTACAGGATACTGAGTTGGATGATCAGCCATGATCATATTGAATGGCGGTGCAGGCTCGAAGGACCGAATGGCCTACTCCTGCACCTATTTTCTATGCTTCTATGCTGACAACTTGTTTACCTCCCTTTGCATAGGATCACATGCTGGAGGACAATGAAAGTCAAGAAATACCACTCAACCAGAGCAATGTTTAGCTTGGCTAAACCCTGATGGGGAAACAACAGGCATTAGGTACTTGAGCTGTGGAGCAGAGCAGAGAACAGCGAGGGCAATGAATGTAAACACCTTCAATCAAAGGCCATAAATCTTTATGTTACATCCAGCTGGTCATAACTCATTGGCGTGTGCAGATCAAAGACGGGAAACGTTTCCACGGCTTGTTCCTGCTCGTGATTAGAATAATTCGCTGCTGTAAGATGCCCAAGATTTGGTTGAATGCTGGTGGGAAAACCGACAAATATCAATGGAAGGTAGACACAAAATGCTGGAGTAACTCAGCGGGACAGGCAGCATCTCTGGAGAGAAGGAATGGGCGACGTTTTTCGGGTAGAGACCCTTCTAGTATCAATGGATATAATAATAATAATAATAATAATGGTTGGGATTTATATAGCGCCTTTCTAATACTCAAGGCGCTTTACATCGCATTATTCATTCACTCCTCAGTCACACTCGGTGGTGGTAAGCTACTTCTGTAGCCACAGCTGCCCTGGGGCAGACTGACGGAAGCGTGGCTGCCAATCTGCACCTACGGCCCCTCCGACCACCACCAATCACTCACACACATTCACACACATTCACACACAGGCAAAGGTGGGTGAAGTGTCTTGCCCAAGGACACAACGACAGTATGCACTCCAAGCGGGATTAGGTTACAGAGATATCATAGTCATAGTATCATACAGGGTGGAAACAGGCCATTCGGCCCAGTTTCTCCATACGTCCCAATCTGGTTGTTGATGGATTGAACTGGCCACACAGAGGGACCATATTACCCACCTGACTCGAGACCCAAATCAACACATGTCCAGTGGTGAGGGTCAGTGAGAGGGAACATTGCGGCCAAATGGATAAGCAACTGGTTCAAAGCCACATCCTGCCTAATATAGATGGAACTTCACAGCTGAATGTAAAATTTGAGAATTTCATTTCAATGACCTGGCTGAAGAAAGGTCTCGACCTGAAACGTCACCCATTCCTTCGCTCCATAGATGCTGCCTCACCCGCTGAGTTTCGCCAGCATTTTTATCTACCTACAATGGTTGTCAGACTAGTCCAACTAATTATCCACTAGGTCCTGCAGTCATTGCATGAAGAACATTCTTCTTGGGCATGAGGCATTGATAAATGCTTCTGCACAATATTTTATGCTTTGAGTTGGCTAATTACAATGCATTAATGAAACCTGAATTACAGATTCTCTTTAAATGCAATAAACTAGAAGGATTTAAGTAATACACAAACTACTAATTAATTGCCTTACAACTGAATTAAACTTAAGCAAAACATTTACATTTCCCTAATTATATTTCAGCCTTGAATAATAGTTGTTGCTTTTGGAATTAAAATAGTCCATCTTGACTCTGTTGGAGGAAGTGTGAGTTGGGATTGGACCTGATGGTCACTGTTCCACCACAGTGGGTTAGATACTGATCTCCAGCCAGCACTAAAGAATGAGTAGGAAGGAACTGCAGATGCTGGTTTACACCGAAGATAGACACAAAATGCTGGAGTAACTCAGCAGGACGGGCAGCATAGAAACATAGAAAATAGGTGCAGGAGTAGGCCATTCGGCCCTTCGAGCCTGCACCGCCATTCATGGCTGATCATCCCCAATCAGTACCCCGTTCCTGCCTTCTCCCCATATCCCCTGACTGCTATTTTTAAGAGCCCTATCTGGCTCTCTCTTGAAAGCATCCAGGGAACGCAAGCAAGCAAGAATTTCATTGTCCTATCTGGGACACATGACAATACACTCTCTTGACTTGACTTAATAATAATGGATGGGATTTATATAGCGCCATTCTAATACTCAAGGCGCTTTACATCGCATTATTCATTCACTTCTCAGTCACACTCGGTGGTGGTAAGCTACTTCTGTAGCCACAGCTGCCCTGGGGCAGACTGACGGAAGCGTGGCTGCCAATCTGCGCCTACGGCCCCTCCGACCACCACCAATCACTCACACACAACTTGATCGACACACTCTCCAGGGGAGGGAGCAATCACTTTGTGCTTATTCAGGGGTCCTCACGGAGATAGAGGGAGGAACTTCACACCATCACCCACAAACCTCCATCAGGCTGCATCTCAATCCACTGCCTATCTTCCAACGGGGTCCTTAAAGCACCTGTACTTGGCTGTGATAAAAAGCAAACACAGACTTCCAAAAGCCTTCAAACGTAGGAGCCACACAGCAGGTCACAAGAAATCCGAACCGCAAAACATCCTGACAAGAGCTCTTCAATACAACTCAACGAAACAAAGATTCTGTCTGCTGCTGTGTCGTTCAATCTCCCACAGAGACTGTGTAGGATTGAACTGCAGATGCTGGTTTACATCAAAGTTAGACACAAAATGCTGGAGTAACTCAGCGGGACAGGCAGCATCCATGGAGAGAAGGAATGGGTGACATTTCAGCCGGAGTCTGAAGTAGGGTCTCGACCCGAAACATCACCCATTCCTTCGATAAAGTCATAAGGAAAAGGAGTAGAATCAGGCCATTCGGTCCATCAAGTCTACTCCGCTGATCTCCCTCTTAACCCTATTCTCCTGCCTTCTCGTCATAACCTCTGACACCCGTATAATCAAGAATCTATCTATCTCTGCAGCCTTCTGTGACAACATTTCCACAGATTCACCACCCTCTGAAGAAATAAATTCCTCCTCATCTCCTTCCTAAAAGAATGTCCTTTAATTCTGAGGCTGTGACCTCTAGTCCTAGATTTTCCCACTAGAAACATAGAAAATAAGTACAGGAGTAGGCCATTCGGCCCTTCGAGCCTGCACCGCCATTCAATATGATCATGGCTGATCATCCAACTCAGTATCCTGTACCTGCCTTCTCTCCATACCCCCTGATCCCTTTAGCCACAAGGGCCACATCTAACTCCCTCTTAAATATAGCCAATGAACTGGCCTCAACTACCTTCTGTGGCAGAAAATTCCAGAGATTCACCACTCTCTGTGTGAAAAATGTTTTTCTCATCTCGGTCCTAAAAGATTTCCCCCTTATCCTAAAACTGTGACCCCTTGTTCTGGACTTCCCCAACATCGGGAACAATCTTCCTGCATCTAGACTGCCCAACCCCTTAAGAATTTTGTAAGTTTCTAAACTAGTGGAAACATCCTCTCCACATCCACTCTATCCAAGCCTTTCACTATTCTGTGTGGTACAATGTGTCCTGAGATGTTGCCTGTCCTGTTGAGGTACTCCAGCATTTTGTATCTATCACCCGGAGAGATTGTCTACCTACAGTATTTGTAGAATCGTTGATTCGGTCCAGAAACCCATTTTATTTTATTTTTATTTAACCTTTATTTAACCAGGAGAAATCTCATTGAGATTAAAAATCTCTTTTACAAGAGAGTCCTGGCCAAGACAGGCAGCAGCACAGTTCCACAGTTACAGACAATAATTTAAAAACAACAGAGAACATATAAATAGAGTCACAGTCAGAACATCATCAAACAAAGCATGTACAGACAGAAGAGCCCGCTTCAACATCATTAAGAAGGGATTTAAATCTGTTTATAGAAACCAGCTCCTTAAGTTGCAGTTTATTCTGCAGCTGGTTCAATGCGAAGCGAGCAGCATAACTAAATGCCCTTTTCCCCAGTTCAGTACGGACTTTAGGTACCGTTAGTAAGAACAAGTCCTCAGAGCGGAGCTGATAAGTTCCTGTGCTTTTTCGAATTACATACTTCTGCAGGTATGAAGGAAGAACCGAGGATAGTCTTATAAATGAGGATATGCCAATGATGGAGTCTGCGGGTGGACAGGGCAAACCATCCAACTTGAGCATACAAAGTGCAGTGGTGCGTGAGGGTTTTAAAATTAGTAACAAATCTCAGTGCTCCGTGGTAGACCGTGTCCAAAGACTGTAGGCATTACATTAAGCTATTAATTTAACATGCTGAAATAATCTGGGCTTTCCCATTCACTATTAATATATGCAAGTATGGCTGATATTATGTAAATTAATATTACATTGTAATAGACAGACCACCTAACAAATGTATGTAAAATGCTACACGGGTGACCTGCTTCAGTGAATGTGCAAGCATGACATTCAATTCATGTTTTTTTGCCGCTGAATGCATTCTCTGGCCCTAATCAGAGACGGCTGTGTTGAGAGACTTTAGACTTTAGAGATACAGCGTGGAAACTGGCCCTTCGGCCCACAGAGTCCGTGTTATCCAGTGATCACCCCACACACTAACATTGTCCTAAACACCAGGGACAATTTTAGAATTTTGCACAAGCCAATTAACCTACAAACCTGTACGTCTTTGGTTGTGGGAGGAGACCAGAGCACCTGGAGGACACACACGTGGTGTGTACAAAATCATAAGGTGAATAGATCGGGTAGATGCACAGAGTCTCTTGCCCAGAGTAGGTGAATCGAGGACCAGAGGACATAGGTTTAAGGTGAAGGGGGAAAGATTAAATGGGAATCTGAGGGACAACCTTTTCACACAAAGGGTGGTGGGTGTATGGAATGAGCTGCCAGAGGAGGTAGTTGAGGCTGGGACGATCCCAATGTTTAAGGAACAGTTAAACAGGTACATGGATAGGTAGGACAGGTTTGGAGGGATATGGACGAAACACGGGCAGGTGAGACCCGTGTAGCTGGGACATGTTGACCGGTGTGGGCAAGTTCAAGTCCAAGTTCACTTTTATTGTCACATGCACCAATTGGTACAGTGACATTTGAGTTACCATGCAGCCATATGAATAAAAATAACACAATACACGATAGACTTTAACATAAACATCCACCACAGCGGAATCAACGTTCCACACTGTGGACGGAAGGCAATAAAGATGGGCCGAAGGGCCTGTTTCCACGCTGTATCACTCTATGGCTCAATGACTTAATGGTCACAAGAAGAGATTATTGTAGCCCTGTCCCACGGTACGAGTTCATTCCAAGAGCTCTCCCGAGTTAAAAAAAAATCAAACTCGTGGTAAGCACGGAGAATGAACGTAGCGGGTACGTCGGAGCTCGGGGACGTCTCCTAGCGGCTCGTAACGCTAACGGCAGGTACTCGGGAAGACTCGCTAACGGCAGGTAAGCACGGGAAGACTCGTGAAGATTTTTCGACACGTTGAAAAATGTCCACGAGAGCCCCGAGTACCGACGAGCGGCCATTACCGTAAATCTCCGAGTTCAAATCAGGGCAAACTCGTGAGAGCTCTTGGAATGAACTCGTACCGTGGGACAGGAGTTTGAGTCAGGATCAAACCCAGATCTATGGCGCTGCGAGGCAGCAACTCTAGTGCAGAGGAAGGAGAGAGCAAGGGAGACAGGACACCTGTTGATCTCCTATTAACACTCCAGCATTCAGCCCCTGACTGGCGTACAAACCCTGAGAGCCATGGCGGTTATTGAAAATTACCAATTAGTCCTACACGCCTCTGACCACAACGAACGAGAGCTAGATCTCAACCAGGGCAGCGAACTAACAAATATCAATTTGCCTTCTCAAACATCAGCTAATAATCAACTAAGTACAAAAGCAAATATCCTTAAGGGGTTGCTCATCCAGGAAGCTTGTGAATAAATGCCTGATCCAATATTTATATTTAATACAGCCAAAAGCCTTCTATCTGCTCTGCAGAAATCATTTGGTTTAATTATTTATTTTCACTTCAGAACCAGAGTCAGAGGTGGTTAATTCCTTCACGTTAGTTAACGGGCTGTGCATTAGAGCAAACATTGAGAGATAGAGATTTGTTTGCTCAAGACTTTGATGAATAAAGACAGTTGGATGGATGCCAATGTTCAGAACACAAATAGAATACTCAGCCGCTCAAGCCCGTAAGAATCACAGTCATATATTGCAGAAAGAGGCCATTCGGCACAAATAATCCATGCTGACCAAGTTACCTACCAAACCTAGCCCCATTTGCCTGCATTGGCCCATGTCTTTTTCTACCTGTCCCATCTACGTACCTGCCCCAATGTCTTTTGAGCAACCTACTTGTACCTCAGTTTAGTTTATTGTCACGTGTACCGAGGTACAGTGAAAAGCTTTTGTTGCGTGCTATCCAGTCAGCAGAAAGACAATACATGATTACAATCGATCCATTTACAGTGTAGAGATACATGATAAGGGGACAGCGTTTAGTGCAAGGTAAAGCCAGCAAAGTCGGATCAAGGACTCTCTGGTTGTGGTAGGATGGTTCAGTTGCCTGATAACACCTGCCTCTACCACTTCCTCTGTCAGCTCGTTCCATATATCCACCACCCTCTGGGTGGAAAGGTAGCCCATCTGGGTCTCCTTTAAGTCAGGGGAGACTGTTGAAAATTGCATCGATATAGACTTAATTTTGGGTGTCTACCACCTGGTACAAAGCATGAATGAGGAGAAGGTGAACGCTGTGGAGATGAGTGGAGGTGTTCTCCCACTGGCACTGGGCATTGGGTCAGTGCTGGTTGTACTCCAGGTAAGTCCAGCCTCCGAACATCACACCCCCCCCCCCCCCACCTGACGGGCCACGAGGGTGTTGCCAGGACTAGAGGGTGTGAGCTATAGGGGGAGGTTGAGAAGGCTAGGCCACTATTCCTTGGAGCGCAGGAGGATCGGGGTGATCTTGTAGAGGTGTACAAAAAAATCATGAGAGGAATAGATCGGGTAGATGCACAGAATCTCTTGCCCAGAGTAGGTGAATCGAGGACCAGAGTACATAGGTTTAAGGTGAGGGGGAAAAGATTTAATAGGAATCTGAGGGGTAACTTTTTCACACAAAGGGTGGTGGGTGCATGGAACAAGCTGCCAGAGGAGGTAGTTGAGGCAGGGACTATCCCAACATTTAAGAAACAGTTAGACAGGTTACATGGATTAAGAATAAGGGATAAGCCATTTAGAACGGAGATGAGGAAACACTTTTTCACACAGAGAGTTGTGGACCTGTGGAATTCTCTGCCTCAGAGGGCGGTGGAGGCCGGTTCTCTGGGTACTTTCAAGAGAGGGCTAGATAGAGCTCTTAAAGATAGCGGAGTCAGGGGATATGGGGAGAAGGCAGGAACGGGGTACTGATTGGGGATGATCAGCCATGATCACATTGAATGGCTCGAAGGGCCGAATGGCCTACTCCTGCACCTATTGTCTATTGTCTATTGGATGGG
This sequence comes from Amblyraja radiata, assembly GCF_010909765.2. Lineage (NCBI taxonomy): Eukaryota > Metazoa > Chordata > Chondrichthyes > Rajiformes > Rajidae > Amblyraja > Amblyraja radiata. The sequence continues at coordinate 15,547,359 of NC_045994.1, forward strand.
ACAGGTTTGGAGGGATATAGACCAAACGCAGGCAGGTGGGACTAGTGTAGATGGGACAGGTTGGCCGGTGTGGGCAAGTGGAGCCGAAGGGCCTGTTTCAACGCTGCATCACTCTATAACTCAGATGCAGACTTGTTGCAACATTATCTGGCATCCTCCGAGCTGAAGCCGCACCCAGCCTAACCCTGCAAGTCACTGTTACATCTTGTTCAACTGAGAGTCTGACCTAAAAGCTAGAACTTAAATAGTAAATAAGGGTCCAGACCCAAAACCTCACCCATTCCTTCTCTCCAGAGATACGGCCTGTCTCGTTGAGTTACTCCAGCACCTTGTGTCTATCGAGTAAATAAAAGCCTGGCTGGATTCCAATTGTCAGTAATAGTTCACAGTTGGTTTGGCATAGAGTCCCGCAGCACAGAAACAGGCAAGCCAGGGATCTGTCTTCACGCTGGTCTCAAAATCAGATCTGCCATCTTTCATAACAATAGGTCCACTTTCAAACCCCCAATATTCTCTTTATCCTGTATCTGTACACTGTGGAAGGCTTGATTGTAATCAATAGACAATAGACAATAGACAATAGGTGCAGGAGTAGGCCATTCGGCCCTTCGAGCCAGCACCGCCATTCAATGTGATCATGGCTGATCATCCAACTCAGTACCCCGTTCCTGCCTTCTCCCCATATTCCCCTGACTCCGCTATTTTTAAGAGCCCTATCTAGCTCTCTCTTGAAAGCATCCAGAGAACCTGCCTCCACCACCCTCTGAGGCAGAGAATTCCACAGACTCACCACTCTCTGTGAGAAAAAGTGTTTCCTCGTCTCCATTCTAAATGGTTTACTCCTTATTCTGACTGGATAGCACGCAACATAAAAGCTTTTCGCTGTACCTCGGTACACGTGACAACAAACTACACTAAACTAACGAAGGGTTGTCTGCCCAGTCCCTGTACGGATGCTGCCTGACCCGTGTGTAAACACACACCTCCAGATTCAGGGACAGTTTCTTCCCAGCAGTAATCAGGCAACTGAACCATCCCACCACAACCAGAGATCGGTGCTGAACTACTATGTACCTCATTGGTGACCCTCAGACTGTCCTTGATCGGACTTTGAAGGTAGGCTAAAATGCTGGAGTAACTCAGCGGGTGAGGCAGCATCTATGGAGCGAAGGAAATAGGCAACGTTTTGGGTTGAAACCCTTCTTCAGACTCAATCAGACTTTGCTGGCTTTACCTTGCACTAAACGCTATTCCCTTAGAAACATAGAAAATAGGTGCAGGTGTAGAGGCCATTCGGCCCTTCGAGCCTGCACCGCCATTTAATATGATCATGGCTGATCATCCAACTCAGTATCCTGTACCTGCCTTCTCTCCATACCCTCTGATCCCCTTAGCCACAAGGGCCACATCTAACTCCCTCTTAAATATACCAAATGAACTGGCCTCAACTACCTTCTGTGGCAGAGAATTCCACAGATTCACCACTCTCTGTGTGTGAAAAATGTTTTTCTCATCTCAGTCCTAAAAGATTTCCCCCTTATCCTTAAACTGTGACCCCTTGTTCTGGACTTATCGTGTCTGTACACTGTATATGGATCGACTGTAATCGGGTAGTGTCTTTCCGCTGACAGGCTAGCACGTGAGAAAAGTTTTTCGCTTTACCTCGAAACTGACCCCACTGAGTTCCTCCAACACTTTGGGTTATGTTCCTTGGAATACAGATGTTGGCTGTGCAATCTCTGTTTAATCTAATCCAGATATAATTCTGCACAAAATTTAATGTCACAGCATCCTCCCCAGAGCCAATGTTCCCGCATGTTACCCCGAACGGCTCAGTGAATTCCAGCTGTATCCAGCTGGACCTCTGTTTCAAAGATAGACACAAAGTGCTGGAGCAACTGAGTGGGTCAGGCAGCATCTCTGGAGAAAAGGAACAGCCTTCAATCTGCTCTTCTCAGCCACAAAACACTCAGCGTAGAAATCATACGAATGGTATCATATACGCTCTCATAGATCAGGACATTGAGTGTAAAAGTCGGGAAGTTTCGAGGGGATCTATCGCAGTCGCTGCCGCAAAAAGGCTGGCAGTATCATCAAAGACTCACACCATCCTGGCCACACGCTCATCTCCCTGCTACCTTCAGGTAGAAGGTACAGGAGCCTGAAGACTGCAACGTCCAGGTTCAGGAATAGCTACTTCCCCACAGCCATCAGGCTATTCAACTTGGCTCGGACAAAACTCTGAACATTAATAGCCCATTATCTGTTATTCGCACTTTATCAGTTTATTTATTCATGTGTGTATATATTTATATTATGGTATATGGACACACTGATCTGTTTTGTAGTCAATGCCTACTATGTTCTGGTGTGCTGAAGCAAAGCAAGAATTTCATTGTCCTATCAGGGACACATGACAATAAACTCTCTTGAACTTGAACTTGAACTTGAAGTTACGAAGCCACGGTCTCCGATGTGGGAAGTGCCAATTCGGGACCTCCAAGCCGCGGAGTGTGTTCGACCGTCCCGATGTCGGAGTTTCGAGCATCCGGTTCATGGCCGCGACCACGGATGAACAAGGAGTAGGACTGGCTGAACTTTGTAGCGAAGAATGCTGTGGTGGATGTTTGTGTTAAATTCTGTTGAGTGTTCTTTTTAAGTGTATCGCTGCTGGCAAATTTATTTCACTGCACCTTCGGGTGCATGTGACAAATAAAATTGACTTTGACTTTGAGTTTATCGGCCGCATTCACTAGGCTTGTATTCACTGGAGTTTAGAAGGATGAGGGGGCATCTTATAGAGACATATAAAATTATAAAAGGACTGGACAAGCTAGATGCAGGAAAAATGTTCCCAATGTTGGGCGAGTCCAGAACCCGGGGCCACAGTCTTAGAATAAAGGGGAGGCCATTTAAGACTGAGGTGAGAAAAAACTGTTTCACCCAGAGAGTTGTGAATTTGTGGAATTCCCTGCCACAGAGGCCAAGTCACTGGATGGATTTAAGAGAGAGTTAGATAGAGCTCTAGGGGCTAGTGGAATGGGCAGAAGGCAGGCACGGGTTATTGATTGGGGACGATCAGCCATGATCGCAATGAATGGCGGTGCTGGCTCGAAGGGCCGAATGGCCTCGTCCTGCACCTATTTTCTATGTTTCTATGTAAAACATTTAAAACTTTCTAAACAGCCTTGAACGTACGCTGCAGGTTTGGGACAAAACACTCTTTCAGATGTGATTGTGAATGATGAGCTCCAGGGAGACTGGGCACATCTGATATTTAATGCTGTTATTTGTGGGAGTGGGTGGAATTCTACAGAACCAGGTACAATAGACCTCAAAAAAAAGTGCCGAAAATTCAACCTTCATAACGTTTCATTTCCTGTCTCTATGGAGGCTTATCCTTGCAGATTCCTTAGCATTCAAAATTATATTATAACTCTCATAATGAGGTTTATTGGCAAGATATTCTGATGGATGATAACACTTTGGGAACCTTTAACACTGTATATTTGGTGAGCTGTAAACTAAATCAGCACTACGGCAGCATGGTGGTGCAGCGGGTAGAGCTGCTGCCTCACAGCGCCAGAGACCCGGGTTAGATCCCGACTACGGGTGCTGTCTGTACGGAGTTTGTACGTTCTCCCCGTGACCTGCGTGGGTTTTCTCCGGGATCTTCGGTTTCCTTCCACACTCCAAAGACGTGCGGGTTTGTAGGTTAATTGGGTTGGTGCAAGGGTAAAATTGTCGTGTGTGTGTGTGTGTGTGTGTGTATGTGTGTGTGTATGTGTGTGTGTGTTGGTGTGTGTGTGTATGTGTGTGTGTGTGTGTGGGTGTGTGGTGTGTGTGTGTGTGGGTATTTGGTGTGTGTGTATTTGTGTGTGTGTGTGTGTGTGTGTGTGTGTGTGTGTGTGTGTGTGTGTGTGGTGTGTGTGTCTTGTGTAGTGTGTGTCTTTGTGTGTGTGTGTGTGTGTGTAGTGTGTGTATTTGTGTGTGTGTGTGTGTGTGTGTGTGTGTGTGTGTGTCTCTCTCTCTGTGGTGTGTGTTTGTGTGTGTTGTGTCTGTGTGTGTGTGTGTGGTGTGTGGTGTGTGTCTGTGAATGTGTGTGTGTGTTTGTGTGGTGTGTGTGTGGGTGGTGTGTGGTGTGTGTGTGTGGTGTGTATGTGTGTGTGTGTGTGGTATGAGTGTGGGATGTGTGTGTGTGTGGTTGTGTGTGTGTGTGTGTGTGTGTGTGTGGTGTGTGTGTGTGTGTGTGTGTGTGTGTGTGTGTGTGTGTGTGTTGTGTGTGTGTGTGTGTGTAGGGTAGTGTTATTGTGCAGGGATCGCTGGTTGGTGTAAACATGGTGGACACTAGCACTATCCTGCTTACACTAGGGACAGTTTTACATTTATACTCTCCAACCAGTTGGTTAATGTGGTTGACGCTTAGTTGACCAGAGTCACAGAGTGATACAGTGTGCAAACAGACCCTTCGGCCCAACTTGGCCATACTGGCCAACATGTCCCAGCTATACTCGGTCAACCTGCCTGCGTTTGGCCCGTATCCCTCCAAACCTGTCCTATCCATGTACCTGTCTAACTGTTTCTGAACATAGTGATAGTCCCAGCCTCAACTACCTCCTCTGGCAGCTTGTCCCATACACCCACCACTCTTTGTGTGTAAAAGTTACCCCTCGAATACCTACTAAATCTTTTCCCCTTCACCTTAAACCTATGTCCTCTGGTCCTCGATTCCCCTACTCAGGGCAAGAGACTCTGTGCATCTATTCCTCACATGATCTTGTACGATCTGAAAGATACAGCACGGAAACAGGCCCTTCGGCCCATCGTGCCCGTGCCGACCAGCGAACCCCGCACACTAACACTAGCCTACACCCAATAGGGACATTTTCTACATTTATACCAACCCAATTAACCTACAAACCTGTACGTCTTTGGAGTGTGGGAGAAAGCCGAAGATCTCTGAGAAATCCTACGCAGGTCACGGGGAGAACGTGCAAACTCCGTTCAGACAGCACCCGGTAGTCAGGATGGAACCCGGGTCTCTGGCGCTGTGAGGCAGCAACTCTACCGCTGTACCACCCTGCCACCACTGACGTTTCCCTGGGAAGGAGAAGTCTATAGAACCCTTGGTACCAGCCCCTGTGGGATTCCACGCAACTCTAGATGCTCATCAGCGTAGGAGACTGCTGGTGATGACAGGGAGAGGCCGCCCAACATTATAGTTGAAGAAAATCTCCTCTGCTTGTTCTAGTGTCAGTGGGAGTAGTGAGTGGGCCAGTGTGGCAATGTCTCGTCACATAAATCACTGGACGTAATCAAGATTACAAGCTGACAATTGTTACCTGGAGTTGAAGGTGAAACTTTACTCATCTTATTTGGCATTGATTTTCAGAGCAACAATGCCAAAGCATTGAGTCGTACAGCATGGAAACAGGCCCTTCGGCCCCACCTGCCCATGCTGGCCCAGATGTCCCATCCACACCAGCCCACCATGTAAGTGAGGCAATTCTTCCTCCTGCACTCCTCAACGTAGCACCTTTTGATCAATGAGTAATACTAATGATTAGGTGTGTAGCTTTTTACACTAATTGAACTGAATTCTTGGAAGAAAATCTGCTCGTTTGACTTTGAAGAATACAATAGGCGAAAGTATCGACAGCTCTCTCGGGGTCCTTTTGATGTCTGTGTCTAATTAGACCAGGGATTGGCAACACTGTCCCAGACAAAGGCCACATCTGACCATCAGCAAGTATATCTCCTCCTCACCCATTAACCTGTGGCAGGGGCAAAGCAGAACCAAAGGTCCTACAGCGAGCAAGATAGATCACTCGACGAAAAAGACCTAGTACGGTCATGGGCAGATCCGTGGGTAATTTTCGGCCCCATTTCCGTAACCGGCTTCCGTCTCCGCACCAAAGATCCGTAGCGGAGCAAAGATACAAGTGCGGAGACGGGAGCCGGTTACGGAAACATCCTCGTAAAAATAGAAGTTATTTGATAAAAATCTTCTCCTCATTTTCAGAATTAAAATTTATTAACACAAACTGTTCCCCCGCAACGTTGATTACACTGCGGGTCGGGTCGGGTCGGGTTACTGAAATGGATGAAAAAAAGGCCCACGTTCCGCTCCGTTGCGTACTACACGTCAGCCCATTGCATTTAGCAGGAGTGGTCTATCTTGCTCCGCTATGGGATCTTTGGGCAGAACAGTGATAGGAAGGTCATCATTATATTCCCTCCCCTGGTAGCTCGTTCCATATACTCACCACCCTCTGCGAGAAAAAGGGGTCCCTCATGTTCCTATTAAACCTTTCCACTCTCACCTTTAACCTATGCCCTCCAGTTCTTCATTCCCCTATCCTGGATAGAATATTGTGCATGTACCCTAATTATCTCCATCCTGCTCTGTGTAAGCGCAGTTGGAACAGCCTCCCTCTTGTAAGGATGCACAAGTATTGGCAGCACGGTGGGCCAAGACCCAGGTTCGATCCCGACTACGGGTGCTGTCTGTGCATGGGTAGTTCGTACATTCTCCCCGTGACCCGCGTGGGTTTTCTCCGAGATCTTCGGTTTCCTCCCTCACTCTAAAGTCGTACAGGTTTGTAGGTTAATTGGCTCGGTAGAAATGTTAAAAATTGTCGCGAATGTGCGTAGGATAATATTAATGTGCGGGGATCGCTGGTCAGTGCAGACTCGGTGGGCCGAAGGGCCTGTTTCCACACTGTATCTCTAAACTAAACTAACAGTTCTCAATTTTTTGAAAAGCAGCCTTGTTTTCGGATGCTGCGCTTTCCCCCACCAACTAATCCTGGTCGTGCTATTGTGTTTGAGCAAGGCGGGGGAAAGCTAAAAATTGAAACATATAAGATTGGTGAGGGCTTGGACACGCTAGAGGCAGGAAACATGTTCCCGATGTTGGCGGAGTCCGGAACCAGGGGCCACACACACAGTTTAAGAATAAGGAGTAAGCCATTTAGAACGGAGACGAGGAAACACTTTTTCTCGCAGAGAGTGGTGAGTCTGTGGAATTCTCTGCCTCAGAGGGCGGTGGAGGCCGGTTCTCTGGATGCTTTCAAGGGAGAGCTAGATAGGGCTCTTAGAGATAGCGGAGTCAGGGGATATGGGGAGATGGCAGGAACGGGGTACTGATTGGGGATGATCAGCGTTGATCACATTGAATGGCGGTGCTGGCTCGAAGGGCCGAATGGCCTACTCCTGCACCTATTGTCTATTGTCTAAACGAAAAGGTAGAACAGATGACAGCATTGATGGGCCGAATGGACGGTTTCTACTCTGGGCCGATGTTCCTGGCTCCAGTTTGATCGCGTTCAGCCCAGCCTCTTCCTCTTCGGAAGCAGCTTGTTCAATCCACTGCCCGACTGCGAAACTTCCTTGTGAAATCTTTCAAGCCGGCAGAGATAAATTCCAGTTCCCAACCTCAGGTTCGACAGCTTTAAATCTCAATTTCCTTTTCACGATTAATGGCTCCAGCTTTAACCTACATTTCATCTTAAGATCAAAGGAAACTGCACGGGTTTGGCAACTTCAAATCCCATAGTCACAGATCTGCAGTTCTTTCTTGCCCACAGTCAGAGAGTTACACAGCACAGATACAGCCCTTTGGCCTACCAAGTCCATGCTGCCCATTTCATATCCATCTATACTAATCAATGACTAGCACTTGGTCCATAAATAACCTTTAGGGGTGGCACGGTGGCGCAGCGGTAGAGTTGCTGCCTCACAGCGCCAGAGACCCGGGTTCGATCCTGACTACGGGTGCTGTCTGTACGGAGTTTGTGCCTTCTCCCCGTGACCTGCGTAGGTTCTCTCCGGCTGTTCCGGTTTCCTCCCACACTCCAAAGACCCACAGGTTTGTAGGATACGTGTTTAAGAAGGAACTGCAGATGCTGGAAAATCGAAGGTACACAAAAATGCTGGAGAAACTCAGCGGGTGCAGCAGCATCTATGGAGCGAAGGAAATAGGCAACGTTTCGGGCCGAAACCCGGAAGGGTTTCGGCCCAAAACGTTGCCTATTTCCTTCAGTCTGAAGAAGGGTTTCGTCCCGAAACGTTGCCTATTTCCTTCGCTCCATAGATGCTGCTGCACCCGCTGAGTTTCTCCAACATTTTTGTCTACCTTCAGGTTTGTAGGTTAATTGGCTTTGGTAAAATTGTAAATTATCCCTCGTGTGTGTAGGATAGTGTTAGTGTACGGGTGATCGCGGACTCAGATATTATGATCTTCTGATCTTACCCATACAATGGGGTGAGGCGTGTGATGCTGAGCCCTGCTCCCTGGACCAGTGACCGATACTACGCGGACTCGCCTTGTAGCTAGCTCTGCTGCACGCTCCACGCTAAAGGGGCTGTCCCACCGTACGAGATCATTCAAGAGTTCTCCCGAGTTTCCCCTGATTCGAACTCGGAGAATTACGGTAATGGCCGCTCGTCGGTACTCGGGGCTCTCGTGGACATTTATCAACATGTTGAAAAATCTTCACGAGTCTTACCGCATTTCCCGAGTACCTGCCGTTAGCGTTACGAGCCGCTAAGAGACGTCCCCGAGCTCCGACGTACATTCTACGTACTCACCACGAGTTTGATTTTATTTATTAACTCGGGAGAGCTCTTGAATTGCCTCGTACAGTGGGACAGCCCCTTAAGTCTCTGGTTAAGTGCCTAACCCTTACAGTGGGGTTAAGGGCGTGAAACAGAGACAGTACATTTGGTAAATATTAGGCAGAAAAAACAGATCAATTTTTCAAGACATGGACACCCTTTACCGAATTCTTACAAGGATAGTATGGTGCAACACAACTTTGGATTTAAATCCAACTATGGGCTGGGTGATGTGGGTGGGGGGGGAGGGGGGGGGTGGGGGGGGGGGGGGGGGGGGGGGAGGGAGAGGGGTAGGTATACCTCCACTTTTTTTTTTTTTTTTTTCTTTTTCTCTTATATCTTTCCTTATCTTCGACCACACTACTTTAACCATATAACCATATAACAATTACAGCACGGAAACAGGCCATCTCGACCCTTCTAGTCCGTGCCGAACACATAATCTCCCCTAGTCCCATATACCTGCGCTCAGACCATAACCCTCCATTCCTTTCCCATCCATATAACTATCCAATTTATTTATTTTTGGTGGTCTAGCGGGTCCTATCTTTTCACTTTTCACTTTCTCCTTCTCTAGTCATTTCTCTCTTCTTTTCCTGTCATTTTCAGGTTAAAAGGTCAAAATATTTTTTTTTAATTAAAATTTTTTTGACCTTTTGTTTCACAAGAAAATAAATCAACAGGATTATTAATGGCAAAAAAAAAAAAAAAAAAAAAAGTCAAAATAATTTTTAAAAATAAAAATAAAAAAGGGCGTGAATCACTGTTCTGTGGGTGAGTGACTAAGAATGAGCAGAATTGTTTCTCTTTTTTTCTTTTCTAGGGTCTATGTCTTAACTTTCTTCTCTAACTAAATGGGATACTGAGTTGGATGATCAGCCATGATCATATTGAATGGCGGTGCAGGCTCGAAGGGCCGAATGGCCTACTCCTGCACCTAATTTCTATGTTTCTATGTAACTCTCTTTCTAATGGGCTTTCTTTTCCCAACACTTTCCTGCACTATCAGGACTCTTTCTCACTTTCCTTATTTCTTTTATTTCTATCTTTCTTAAAGCTCAAAAAATGAAGGGGTACAACAAATGTAATAAGATATATGTGGTGTGTATTACTGTAACTTATTGTACTTCTAATTAAAATAAAAAAAATTTTAAATAAAAAAAGAATGAGCACTCACCTTGCTGCAAACTCTGGTGGATACTCCAATAGATGGCCAGGCACTGCTTCTCCTTCTTCATGGCACGCTTGCAGCGGCAGTCAAAGAGCGTGCTGCGCTGCAGTGCCACCACCGCCACGATGCACTCATTCTTGGCCTGGGGTCCGAAGAGCATGGCTGCTTTCCCAGCCAGACACTGGCGCAGTGTCCTGTAGCGGCTGCTGCAGCTCGGCTCCGCGGCGCACTGCTCATTGGCCGTCACGCAGTCCACGCTCAAGCCCGTTGCCAGCGCTGGGTCACCGACACACTGCAGCATCTCATCTGCAGGACAGGCGGAGAGAAAGTAAGTAAGTAGGTAAGTTTATTGGCCAAGTATTCACATACAAGGAATTTGCCTTGGTGCTCCGCCCACAAGTAACAACATGACATACAGTGACAGTTACGAATGACTCAGAAAACACTAAACATTAATAATAATAAAACATTAATGATAAAACACCATTGATCAAGCATGTGAACCAACACAATACCAGATCAAAGGGAGGCTACAGATTTTTGGCTGTTGAGTAGAACAACTACTCGTGGATAAAAACTGTTTTTATGTCTGGCTCTGGCAGCTTTGACAGTCCGGAGTCGCCTTCCAGAGGAAAGTGATTCAAAGAGTTTGTGGCCAGGGTGAGAGGGGTCAGAGATGATCTTGCCCGCTCGCTTCCTGGCCCTTGCAGTGGGTCAAAGTGCCAGAAATGCTCATTGGGTCAGGCAGCATCTGCTGGCTGTGAGAGGAATGAGAGGAATCTTTCAACCTTTCATCAAACAGTGAAAAGTCAGCAACTGAAATGGCAGGTAAACAAAAATGCTGGAGAAACTCCGCGGATGAGGCAACTATTCCTTCGCTCCATAGATGCTGCCTCACCCACAGAGTTTCTCCAGCATTTTTGTCTACCTTTGATTTTCCCAGCATCTGCAGTTCTTTCTTAAACAACTCAAAATGGCAGCTCTGTTCCTCTCTCTCCACTGATCCAATATTTACCGATTTTATTTCAGATTTCAACTGTTTGGTACAATTTGTGTTATTTATGTATAATCTGTTACTTCAGATCTATTTACTTCAGATCTCCGTTGTAAATGGCCTACCCATTATTCTTAAACTGTGGCCCCTGGTTCTGGACTCCCCCAACATCGGGAACATGTTTCCTGCCTCTAGCGTGTCCAATCCCTTAATAATCTTATATGTTTCAATAAGATCCCCTCTCGTCCTTCTAAACTCCAGAGTGTACAAGCCCAGCTGCTCCATTCTATCAACATATGACAGTCCCGCCATCCCGGGAATTAACCTTGTAAACCTACGCTGCATTCCCTCAATAGCAAGAATGTCCTTCCTCAAATTTGGTGACCAAAACTGCACACAATACTCCAGGTGTGGTCACATTACAACTGCAGAAGGACCTCTTTGTTCCTAAACTCAACTCCTCTTGTTAAGAAGGCCAACATGCCATTCGCTTTCTTCACTGCCTGCTGTACCTGCATGCTTGCTTTCAGTGAATGATGTACAAGGACCCCCAGATCTATTGGTATTTTCCCTTTTCCCAACTTGACACCGTTCAGATAATTATCTGCCTTCCTATTTTTGCCACCAAAGTGGATAACCTCACATTTATCCACATTAAACTGTATCTGCCATGCATCCGCCCACTCGCCCAACCTGTCCAAGTCACCCTGCATCCTCATAGCATCCTCCTCACAGTTCACACTGCCACCCAGCTTTGTGTCATCCGCAAATTTGCTGATGTTACTTTGAACCCATTCATCCAAATCATTGATGTATATTGTAAACAGTTGCGGTCCCAGCACCGAGCCTTGCGGTACCCCACTAATCACTGCCTGCCATTCTGAAAGGGACCCGTTAACCCCTACTCTTTGTTTCCTGCCTGCCAACCAATTTTCTATCCATGTCAGCACCCTACCCCCAATACCATGTGCTCTAATTTTGCCCACTAATCTCCTATGTGGGACCTTATCAAATGCTTTCTGAAAGTCCAGGTTTCTGTAGAATTGTTACATTGCACCAAGTGTGTAGGATAGTGCTAGTGTACGCTGATCCCTCGTCAGTGTGGACTTGATGGGCCGAAGGGCCTGTTTCCAGGCTGGATCTCTAAATTAAATTAGACCGTTCAACCTTCTGCACTCCAATGAATAAAGTCCTAGCCTGCCCAACCTCTCCCTGTAGCTCAGGCCCTCAAGTCTTGGCAATCTGTGAAGACAGGACATCCTATACAATTGCATCAAGGCTGGTGTACACTCCCGCAACAGCATTGATAGTGAGCAGAGCCCCTTCTTCTCTAGGGATGATTATTTGAAATAAGATCTGACAAATGATGATTACCATTGGGGATTGGAGAATGTTAACTGCATTGGAGACAATGAGAATCACAAACTACCCCAAGATGTGGGCTGAAGGGCCTGTTTCCGTGCTGTATCACTATAGTCCAAAGCAGGTGGTTAAATAACTAAACCAAGGACATCTCCGACACAAGCTGGTTCCTGCAGACACTGCATTACATCCACACACACACATTAGTAGCAGATTCATGCTGTATTCAATTAGCATTCTGTTTCATTGTTCTAATCCGTGGACAATTTACCTATGCTGAGTTATAGTTATGCAAATATTGCATTTAGAGAGCATATGGATTGTACAGATTCCCATTTCCACTCAATATTTTATTCGTTAACTCAACTTTCCTCCACATTATTATTTCATTCAGAAGTGTTTGTTAATATTTTAATGAACAGTAACAAACTCACCCAGACATTCATTTTCTCTCCCTCCCTCTTTCTCTCTGTCTGCCTCTCCTTCTCCCTCCTTCTCCTTCCCTCTCTCCTCCCCTCTCTCCTCCTCTCTCACTCCTTCCCACCCACTCTGTTTCTCTTAATCCTTCTATCTCTCTCCCTCCCTCCCCATCTCTCCCCCACTCTTACTACTTCCCACCCTCTCTCTCTCTCCTCTCTCTCTACCTCTCCTTCTCTCCCTTTCTGCCCTCTCTCATTCCCCCTCTCCCCCATTGCCTCTTTCCCTCTCTCTGTCTGTCTCCCTCTCTCTTTCTCACAGTTACGGAAACAGGTCCTTCAGCCCAACCTGCCCATGTGGGCCATATTCTAGCCCTTTCTCTGCTAGCCCCATTTGCCCACGTTCGGCCCATATCCCTCTAAACCTTTCTGATCCATGTACCTGTAAAAATATATTTTAAATGTGTCATTATACTTGTCCCAGTCAGCTACCTTCTCTGGCAGCCTAGTTCCATGTACCCACTGCCATCTCTCTCTCCCACTCCTCCCTCTCTCCCAACTTCCCCCCAACCCCCACCCCCCTCTCTCCCCCAACCCCCCCCCCCTCTCCCTCTCCTCCCCCACCTTTCCCTATTCCTGCTTCACTGTCTCCCTCCATTGGTTTCCCGGAGCTACTGCATGGTTACGAGCATCAACATTAAAGAGAACAGGCCACTCGGCCCATTTACTCCGTGCACCTGTTCCCTGCTACACGAGTCTTCTCTCACCTGTTTCCTTCTCACCCCCCCCCCCCCCCCCCCCCCCCCTCCAATCATTTCGTCCTCTTGCTGAATCAGGTTCATGTCACTCTGGTGGGACAGAGACTCGAGCTGGGTTTAAGTATAATGAGACATCTAGCCACTTATCACACTACTGGTAATATTATCAAACCCTAACTAACGCTCACACTCTGATGCTCAACTGACCAAAGAACACGGTGATTTATCACATCCCTTAGACATTCTATAAAATTCCCCAATATCTCCCCTCACCTACCGGCCCAGACAGCATCAAACACACCTCTCACACCTACACGTGAAAACCATTTTATTCAACTTGCTCGCCCTGGCTAATTCTATTCTGAAGAATGTCGGTCTGAACAAGGGTCTCGACCCGAAACGTCGCCATTCCTTCTCTCCAGAGATGTTGCCCGTCCCGCTGAGTTATTTAAGAATATCTGCAGTTCCTTCCCACACAATTCCATGGAGTGACTCCTGGTCCAACCCGGGAGGGAATGGGGAATAATATGGATGTGCTCCTTTCAGCTCACCCCCGACCAGGCCATTCTTTGTCTTCATCCCCATCTCTACCTTTCTTCCCTGGGTCACTCCATCCCTACCCCCCCACACACACACACACATACACCTCCCCCTCCACCCCCTCTCTTCGCCTCCCCCCCCCCTCTCTCTCTCTCTCTGCCCCATCTCCATCCACTTTGACTGCCCCGTCTCCCCCCCCCCTCTCTCCTGCTCACCCCCCTCCCCTCTATCTATCCCCTTCTTTCCCCCTCACCCTCCCTCCCCCTCTCTCCCCTCTCCCTCTCCCTCCTCTCCCCTCCCTCTCTCTCTCCCTCCTCCCCCCCTCACTCTCCCCTCTTCCCCTCCCCTCTTCCCCTCCTCTCCCCCCCTCACCCTCCCCACAATCTCTGGGCACCAAGTCCTCTCCCCATGGCCTCTCCCTCCTATCCCAGAGGCCAGGGGCGCCTCGTTAAGGTGCCGCCGGTATATAACGGCATGTCGCTCGCCCAGCCTCCAGTAACTCCCCTCCGCCTTCCCTTCCAGCTCCCGGGCGAGTCCGCTGCTGGACCCAGGACCAAGACTCGGTGTTTCTCCCCCCCCCCCCCCCCCCCCCCTCCCCTCTCCCCGGGCAAAGCCTCGCCACCCACCACTCACCTATAACGATCAGAATGAAGAGCAGGTTTGCACAGATCATGTTAAAACAATCTCCACAGACGCCGCTTTGATCCAGAAGGGGGTGTGCGCTCTCTCACACACACTCACTCTCTCTCTCACACTCACACACTATCTTTCTCTCTCACACACTCTGTCTCTCTCTCTATCTCTCTGTCTCTCTCTCTCACACACACACACACTCTCTGTATCTCTCTGTCTGTCTCTCTCTCTCACACACACACACACTCCCCCCGCTGCTCCGAGGGGCTTCAGCGGCGGACAGGCGAGAGAGCCCGACTCCAGCGACGCCTCTGCCAATCCATCCCGTCCGTCTGTCCGCAGTCCCGCTCCGGGACCGGCAAAGGCGAAGCGCCCGGCAGCTAGTTGATGCAAAGATCTGCCCCGGGGACAGGGTGGGTGTGGGTGTGAGGGTCCCGTCCAGCCGCCGATCCTCCACATGCGGCTCCCAGCCGCCGCCTCTCTCTCTGCCTCTCTCTCCGCTGCTTCCAGCGGCGATTACAGCCACGACCACAGAGAACTAGACTCGGGCATCCCTCCCCTCGCTTGGCGCATCCGTCGGTGCCGCGGGGAGGGAGGGAGGGAGGGAGGGATGGAGCGGCGCTCAGGGGGCTAGGTGCGACGGGCAGGGACGAGTGGCCTGACGCTGGGGCGTGGAGGGGAGTAGGTCAGACTGTAGATGGGACACATCCCTGCCCCTCGCGTCTCTTCCACTAGACGGGGCTCCCTCTGTCAGTCCTCACGCCGTCCAGTGCGTGTGTGTGTGTGTGTGGGGGGGGGGGGGGGGCTACTGAGGGAGCGCCGCACTGTGGGGTTGGGGGGGCTACTGAGGGAGCGCCGCGCTGTGGGGGGGGGCGGTACTGAGGGAGCGCCGCACTGTGTGGGGGGGGGGAGTAACGAGGGAGCGCCGCACTGTGTGGGGGTGGGGGGCTACTGAGGGAGCGCCGCGCTGTGTGGGGGTGGGGGGGTTACTGAGGGAGCGCCGCGCTGTAGGGGGGGGGGGTATAATGAGGGAGCGCCGCGCTGAGGGAGGGGGCGGTACTGAGGGAGCGCCGCACTGTGTGGGGGTGGGGGTGGGGGCGGTACTGAGGGAGCGCCGCACTGTGTGGGGGTGGGGGTGGGGGCGGTACTGAGGGAGCGCCGCACTGTGTGGGGGTGGGGGTGGGGGCGGTACTGAGGGAGCGCCGCACTGTGTGGGGTGGGGGTGGGGGCGGTACTGAGGGAGCGCCGCACTGTGTGGGGGTGGGGGTGGGGGCGGTACTGAGGGAGCGCCGCACTGTGTGGGGTGGGGGGCTACTGAGGGAGCGCCGCACTGTGTGGGGCTGCGGGTGGGGGCGGTACTGAGGGAGCGCCGCACTGTGGGAGGGGGCACAATGCAAAATGTAAAAATGTAAGTTAGTCTTCAGGGAAACAGCCCAACTCTGCTCTGCTGACCAAGATCCTGCATCTTAAACTCTCCCCATTTGCCTGCCCTGGCCAATTCTCTGGATGTTTTCAAGAGAGAGTTAGATTTAGCTCTCGGGGCTAACGGAATCAAGGGATATGGAGTGAAGGCAGGAACGGGGTACTGATTGTGGATGATCGGCCATGATCATATTGAATGGCGGTGCTGGCTCGAAGGGCCGAATGGCCTACTCCTGTACCTATTTTCTAATGTAGACAAAAATGCTGGAGAAACTCAGCGGGTGCAGCAGCATCTATGGAGCGAAGGAAATAGGCAACGTTTCGGGTCGAAACCCTTCTTCAGAATCTTCTAATCTAACCCATCCATGGAACTGTCCATGGTCCTGGCGAGGGGGTGAAATAGTTTCCCTTCCACAGATGATGCCTGACCGGCTGAGCGATCCCACCAGCATTTCCCGTTTTTATTCCCATTTCCAGCATCATTTTCAGGGCTTTGGGTGCGTTAGACCAGCGCCCAGGCTCCGGATCACAGCCTTCAACTCGTCTGCAAGTTTCCACAATCCACCGATTTCTTTCCCCGTTGAAAACATCCCATCCTCTCCCGCGCAAAGTGGGTTAACAAAAAGTCAAAGCCAACTGAGTAATCCCAAGGGAAGATTTCACATGCGGAAACAAGAAGCTGCAGATGCTGGTCTACAGAAAAAAGTCACAAAGTGCTGGAGTAACTCAGCGGGTCAGGCAGCATCTGTGGAGAACATGGATAGGTGACGTTTCACAGAGTGCTGGAGTAACTCAGTGGGTCAGGCAGCATCTGTGGAGAACATGGATAGGTGACGTTTCACAGAGTGCTGGAGTAACTCAGTGGGTCAGGCAGCATCTGTGGAGAACATGGATAGGTACAAAGTGCTGGAGTAACTCAGCGGGTCAGGCAGCATCTGTGGAGACGTTGTGGATACTGGCGAGGACGGGTGTGTGGTGTGGTGTGTGTGTTGTGTGGGGGGGGGTGTGAGGAGAGGGGGGGGTGGGTTGTGGGGGGGGGTGGGGGTGGTGGTGAGGTGGGGGGGGTGGGGTGGTGTGGGGTGGGTGGGGTAGGGGTCGGGGGTGTTGGTGGGGGGGGGGTGGGGTTGTGGGGGTCGGTGTGGTGTTGGTGTTTGTGGGGGTGTGTGGGTTGTGTTTGGGGTTTTGGGGTGAGGGGGGGGGTGGGGGGGGTGGGGGTGGGGGTATAATAGGCCTTAAAGCAGGACAGAGACAGATGGATTGCAACATTGGAAATTATGAAGCCAGAGGAAGGGGAGAGAACTAGGTGAGGTGAGAAACTTTAAATTGAGATTTTAAATGATAGCACTGTGTCTGAGGAAGAGACCAGACCATTACATCGTCTATCCACGTCAGAAGAAGGGTCTCGACCCGAAACATCACCCATTCCTCCTCTCCAGAGATGCTGCCTGTCCCGCTGAGTTACTCCAGCGCTTTGTACCTATCGTTGTTCTCCAGAGATGCTGCCTGTCCCGCTGAGTTACTCCAGCCTTGTGTGCCTATCTACGGTGTAAACCAGCACCTGCAGTTCCGTCCTGCACACGTCGTGTGTCCATTTCCCCCCCGCAGAAGCTGCCTGGCCAGCTGAGTTGTTGAGCAGTCCCATCTTTTTAGCTCTAGGGGGTCCCACCAAGTCAAGCTAGATGCTGAACACTGGCCCAACTGCGCAGCCCAGCGGCCGAGAGCTGACACTGTTGCTCATCATGGGACAACGCGAGTCATTCTACCGCAAGCAGCACACACACTCACACACACAGATAATGAAGGAACATTAACTAATTAAAAGCTTGGATTGTATTCAAGTGAAATGACACACGCTCCCAGATAGATGCTGTGCCGCGCGGGAAGAGCTCACAACGCTGTCATCTTTCATTAATTCTATTAAGAATTTTTTTTTCCCTCTCTTGTAACAACGGGGCCAGACACCACATCACACGGTTCAGAACTTGTCTTACACGCTGTTCATTTGCCTGATTAAGACCTGGGATATAGCTGAGGAGGAAAGAGAAAGAAGGAAAGAGAGAGAGAAGACAATAGACAATAGGTGCAGGAGTAGGCCATTCGGGCCTTCGAGCCATTCAATGTGATCATGGCTGATCATCCCCAATCAGTCCTGCCTATCCCCATATCCCCTGACTCCGCTATTTTTAAGAGCCCTATCTAGCTCTCTCTTGAAAGCATCCAGAGAACCTGCCTCCACCGCCCTCTGAGGCAGAGATAGCATTGTATATCTAATTGAAGTTTCTTGAATGCGGCCTTATTAGATTACAGCTAACTTAACGCAGCCTTCCAACATGAAAAGGTTCCCCACCCCTGCAATAGATGATGGTGGTAGCAGAATTAGCTCGGGATACTTCAAGTTTCCAGCCTCATGATCATCCACAAACGTGCAAGCCAACACATCTTTGGAATGTGGGAGGAAACCGGAGCACCCGGAGGTAACCCACCAGGTCACAGGGAGAACGTGCAAACTCCACACAGATAGTTAGGATTGAGCCCGGGTTCCTGGCACTGTAAGGCAGCAGCTCTATCGCTACAGCACTGTCCCACCCAGGCTGGATTAAACCAGGACTGGGATCATCTCCTCCTGCTTCCCGACACCAGGAATTATTTCCCAGTGTACTTTGCGATGTGGGAGGATGTACCCGAGGGAAATCTGTAGAAGTAAACAAAATTACAGATTTCTCCTCGTCCTCCTCTAGGGGGAGAACGGACAAACTCCGTACAGACAGCACTGGAGGTCAGGGTCGAACCCGGGTCTCTGGCGCCGTAAGGCGGTAGCTCTAACCTCTGTGCCACCCTGCATAACCCTGCTCACAGATGCCATCATACTGTTGATGCACAGGGACATGGATATTGAGTGGGGGTCAGTCAGACACCGGCCCACCCACCCTCCGCACTGCAGACAATGCTATGCAATGAAGTCTGTGGAATTCTCTGCCTGTCTGTGGAATTCTCTGCCTCAGAGGGCGGTGGAGGCAGGTTTCTCTGGATGCTTTCAAGAGAGAGCTAGATAGGGCTCTTAAAGATAGCGGTGTCAGGGGATATGGGGAGAAGGCAGGAACGGGGTACTGATTGGGGATGATCAGCCATGATCACATTGAATGGCGATGCTGGCTCGAAGGGCCTAATGGCCTACTGCTGCACCTATTGTCTATTGTCTATTGTCTAGTGTCTATTGTCTAAGTCCGAAGAAGGGTCTCGACCCGAAACATCACCCATTCCTTCTCTCCAGGGATGCTGACTGACCCGCTGAGTTACTCCATCCAGCACTTTGAGTCTATCTTCCCCACACAACGAAACGTCCTTTAGTAGTTTGGAAGGAAGCTCTCCGTGACGTTTTAAGCACCAATTATGAACCACACATGCATACAATGCGGGGGGAGGGGGGGGGGGGGGGGGGACGCTTCCCGAGACAAGAGAAATCAACTGTGAAAATCACGGCAAATAGAGAGAGGAGATGAAAACCCCTTTATCATTGGGGAATGTGACAGATCTTCACCGGATAATAGATTAGCTACTTGATGTAAATGGAGCACTTATGATGCCCCTGCAGTCTTTTTGACTTTATATTCTGTGTCATTTGTGTGTAGTAATTTCAGCACCGCATAGAAGCCATCATAGCAACAGACTGGTCCTGAAAAAGTCATTTACATAAGAGAGTACAAACACCGTGAGGTGAGATTCATCATACAGGCCTTTAGAATGAGAAAATATTGTTCATTTATCTCAGTATTATTCCCATTTTAATTTATTACATAAATACTTTATGAGAGTTCACATATAAACAACATTCGCCACCTAAATTGCTGCCTCTGGGACCAATTCCATTGTATGTTTAATATAGCTGTCAAGTAATTAATATTTCAAGACAATGGATCTTCATCATAATGTGGAACCGTTTTATAGAATGTCATGGCAAGCAGAGCGTATAAACAGATCCTTGGGACCAGTGTTCCTGCTCCATTAGAGCCACCACTACCTCTCCCAATCGCACCCTTCAATGTAGATGCACAGTGTTTCTTGCCCAGAGTAGGTGAATCGAGGACCAGAGGACTTTGAGATGAAGGGGAAAACTTTAATGGGCATCTGAGGGGTAAATTTGTCACACAAAGGGTGGTGGGTGTATGAGACGAGCTGCCAGAGGAGGTAGTTGAGGCTGGGACTGACTATCCCAATGTTTAAGAAACAGTTAGACAGGTACATGGATAGGTAGACAAAAGTGCTGGAGAAACTCAGCGGGTGCAGCAGCATCTATGGAGCGAAGGAAATAGGCAACGTTTCGGGCCGAAACCCTGAAGGAAATAGGCAACGTTTCGGGCCGAAACCCTTCTCCAGATATAGGATGGGTTTGGAGGGATAAGGACCAAACGCAGGCAGGTGAGACTAGTGTAGATGGGATATTTTTGCCGGTGTGGGCAAGTTGGGCCATAGGGCCTGTTTCCAAGCTGTATCACACTATGGTCCCATGCCTCTATGGTCACAAGGAGAATGTCCAAACTCTATGGCCTTCTCCTTGCTGTGTATCCAGCTATCCTTTAAATCTGTCTCTCCCGTTAACTCCCCAACAGGGTGAGTCTCACCTCACTGCTGTCAGGTAAAGAAGTTATGTCACAAATTAGGGACCAAGAATAGGGGTCAAAGATTGCCAATTATCCCACAAAGTTTTGGGATGTGGGAGGAAACCGGAGAGGTCACAGTGGTGCAGCGGTAGAGTTGCTGCCTTACAGCAAAATGCAGAGCCAGAGACCCGGGTTCGATCCCAACTACGGGTGCTGTCTGTATCGAGTTTGTACGATCCCCCTGCGACCTGCATGGGTTTTCTCCGATAGTCTTGTTGTGGAGAAAGTGGTGAATCTGGAATTCTCTGCCACAGAAGGTAGTTGAGGCCACACAGTTCATTGGCTATATTTAAGAGGGAGTTAGATGTGGCCCGTGTGGCTAAGGGGATCAGGGGGGTATGGAGAGAAGGCAGGTACAGGATACTAAGTTGGATGATCAGCCATGATCATATTGAATGGCGGTGCAGGCTCGAAGGGCCGAATGGCCTCTACTCCTGCACCTATTTTCTATGTTTCTATGTTTTCGGTTTCCTCCCACACTCCAAAGACGTACAGGTTTGTAGATTAATTGGCTTGATAAAAAAATGTAAAATTGTCCAAGTTGGCGATATGCAGAATACTGCCCTGCTGACCACAACATTCAGAGGGGAAGCATGCAAACTCAGTATACGCTGCACCCATAGGAGTTTTATGTTCTCCCTGTGATCGCATGGGTTTTAATATCCAACCTCGCGTGTGAATGTGCACACGCATGTGTATATGTATGTTTGTGTGTCTCCACATCTGTGTGTTCACATATATCCTTATTGATGGTTTTAATAGAAATCATTGAATCGTGTTACACAGGGTTCAAAGTTGGCTGGATTTCCTCACCACAACCCGTGCATGTCAGTACACCTCGAAATGTTGAGCAATGTTAATCATCTCCATTGTCCCTTGAATGTAATTTGTTTGTGACCATCAGGATGAGTGGAGGAGAGCAATATAAATAAATCACCTCCCACTTCAGCCCCAGTGTGCACTGGACTCTCGTACAGAGAACATCTGTCCCTACAAGTTCCAGTCTCAGTCAAGTGTTGATTAGTTCTGACACAATCTCCCTAGCAGAAGGCAACATCAATTCAATGACCAATTCTGTGCTATAACAAGCCTATGATTCAATGAATGGTGCTTGTAAGTGCTATCCAACCAGGCCACTGGAGTGATATATATTAACATCCATATCACTCAGCTACCAATCCAATCTGTATCTTAACCCGAATCACCTGTCTCGATTCTGTCTTAGCACAGTTGTTATAAAATGTAATAATCTCCCAGCGTCAGAGACCTGGGTTCGATCCTGACCTGGGGTGCTGCCTGTGCGGAGTTTCCACGTTCTGCCCGTGGCCGCGTGGGTTTCCTCTAGTTTCCTCCCATGTCCTAAAGACATGCGGGTTTTTAGTTGTGTCTGAAGAAGGGTTTCGGCCCGAAACGTCGCCTATTTCCTTCGCTCCATAGATGCTGCTGCACCCGCTGAGTTTCCCCAGCAATTTTGTGTACCTTCGGGTTTTTAGATTAATTGGCTTCAGCACCTAGTGTTCAAGCCAAAGAACCAGTTTGAACAGGTGATCGATGGTTTGCATGGACTCGGCGGGCCAATAAAACCATTTTTCCACGCTGTATCTCTAAAACTAAGAACTTAAAACTACAATTTAAATCTACCGCTAACCCTAACGCATGTAAATATTCCTGTAAAAGTCTCTTGCCTTAATGGTCTCAGTCTGATTGTATGGTCATCAGCCCTTCTACATAGACTCCCCCACCAATAGAGTTATGCCCCTGTCCCACTTAGGAAACCTGAACGGAAACCTCTGGAGACTTTGCGCCCCACCCAAGGTTTCCGTGCGGTTCCCGGAGGTTGCAGGTGGTTGCCGGAGGTTGCAGGTAGTGGAAGCAGGTAGGGAGACTGACAAAAACCTCCGGGAACCGCACGGAAACCTTGGGTGGGGCGCAAAGTCTCCAGAGGTTTCCGTTCAGGTTTCCTAAGTGGGACAGGGGCATTAGTTTCTCTCTTACAGAAAATAGTGATTCTTTAAAAGTCCCTGAAAATTCCCAAAACAATCCTTAAATCAAATTCCTTGGAATAAAGAGCAACAAGAGACTGCAGATGCTGGAATCCTGTAAAAAATACAAAGTGCTGGAGGAACTCAGCGGGTCAGGCAGCATCTGTGGAGAGAATGGACAGATGGTTTTGGATCAGTCCGAATCAGACTTCATCTTGCACTAAACGCTATTCCCTTTATCCTGTATCTATACACTGTTGCTGGCTTGTCTGTAGTCATGTATTGTCTTTCCGCTGACTGGATAGCAGGCAACAAAAAAGCTTTTCACTGTACCATCAGTACACGTGACAATAAACTAAACTAAACTAAAATAAAGAAACGCCCCAACCTGTTGACTGTCCTATCCGTGCATGGATGCTGCCTGACCCACTGAGTTCCTCCAGCACTTTGGGTTTTACTCACGATTCCAGCATCTGCAGTCTCTTATGTCTCTGTATTACAAAGATTTTGAATTTGTTTAGTTTAACTAAGTATAGTTTAGTTTAGTTTAGTTTAGAGACGGCGCAGAAACAGACCCTTTGGCCCACCCAGTCCGTGCCGACCAGCGATCCCCGCAAACTAATAATAATAATAATGGATGGGATTTATATAGCGCCTTTCTAATACTCAAGGCGCTTTACATCGCATTATTCATTCACTCCTCAGTCACACTCGGTGGTGGTAAGCTACTTCTGTAGCCACAGCTGCCCTGGGGCAGACTGACGGAAGCGTGGCTGCCAATCTGCGCCTACGGCCCCTCCGACCACCACCAATCACTCACACACATAGGCAAAGGTGGGTGAAGTGTCTTGCCCAAGGACACAACGACAGTATGCACTCCAAGCAGGATTCGAACCGGCTACCTTCCGGTTGCCAGCCGAACACTTAGCCCATTGTGCCATCTGTCGTCCCAAACTAGCACAATCCTAAGCATTTAAAATGTTTACCAAAGACAAATTAACCTGAAAACCTGCAGGTCTTTGTGGGAGGAAACAAGAGCACCCGGGGGTGGGGGGGCGGTGGGGGGATACACACGCAGTCACGGGGAGAATGTACAAGCCCATCGTCAGGATGGAGCCTGGATCTCTGGCGAGGTAAAGCCCCTGTCCCACTTAGGAGACATAAACAGCAACCTCTGGTGACCTTGCCCGCCACCCAAGGTTTCCATGAGGTCACCGGAGGTTTTGGTCACTCTCCCTAATGGTGGAAAGTGGTCTCCGCGTGGTCGAGACTTCATCTAGGTTGCTGCTATTTTTTCATCATGATTAAAACCGGCCTCGACTAAAAATAGCTTGCCGTTTTAAAAATCCATAATTTTTTAGTCGCAGGTCTGGTCGAAGCTTAGTTGAGGAAGGTTTTCAACACATGTGTGGGAGGTGGTAGGAGGTTGCAGGTCACCTCGACCTTGATTTTTTTTTTTAGGTGGCGGGCATGGTCACCAGAGATCTCCTAAGTGGGACAGGGGCTTTGAAGGCAGCGACTCTACCGCTGACCCACCATGCCGTCCCTTTGCCAGGGTATTGGGCCAGCAACTGTTGGCTTTGGAAGTGGAGGCCACATCCCACTGAATGAAGGAAGGCTCAATGTGCGCACCCTGTTTCTGCATTGAGAGAGTTCATTTATATCAATGCTATTTAATAGATTCATGCTTAATATGACAGACCTCCAGGCAAGGATTCTAAAACCAATGTTAAAACATTGGATAACAATCATGAAATCCATTTGCTTTTGATGAAATCTATTTAACATGCGATGGAAGTTCTCCCTCGCCTTTCCCCGTTCCTTAAACCCGCTATCCTCTGAGTGGAAAAGGTACACCTCACGTTCCCATTAAATCTTTCCCCTCTGACCATAAGCCTATGTCCTCTGGTTCGTGAATTCTGCACTCCAGCTAAAAATGCTTTGGGCAGTCTCCCCATCTACTCCCTTCATGAGTTAAAACACCTCTACAAGGGCATGCCTCAGCCTCCTGCACTCCAAGAAATAAAGTCCCAGCCTGCCCAGACCCTCCCTGTAGCTCAGGCCCTTTATTCCTGGCATCATCTTTCAACACCACTTTGAACCTCGTTCAAGTCCACCGGCAGCTGTTGTTATTCCATTTAGATCCATGAATAGAATCGCAGAGCACAACAGAAACAGGCCCTTCGGCCCATCTTGCCCATGCCCACCGAGATGCCACGTCTACACTAGTCCCACCCTGCCCGCTTTTGGCCCACGTCCGTGTGCCTGTCCGTCTATCTACCTGTCCCAATATCTTTTAAATGTCTAAGAAGGAACTGTGCAGATGCTGGAAAATCGAAGGTAGACAAAAATGCTGGAGAAACTCAGCGGGTGCAGCAGCATCTATGGAGCGAAGGAAATAGGCAACGTTTCGGGCCGAAACCCGGAAGGGTTTCGGGCCGAAACGTTGCCTATTTCCTTCAGTCTGATGAAGGGTTTCGGCCCGAAACGTTGCCTATTTCCTTCAGTCTGATGAAAGGTTTCGGCCCGAAACGTTGCCTATTTCCTTCAGTCTGAAGAAGGGTTTCGGCCCGAAACGTTGCCTATTTCCTTCAGTCTGATGAAGGGTTTCGGCCCGAAACGTTGCCTATTTCCTTCAGTCTGAAGAAGGGTTTCGGCCCGAAACGTTGCCTATTTCCTTCAGTCTGAAGAAGGGTTTCGGGCCCTGAAACGTTGCCTATTTCCTTCGCTCCATAGATGCTGCTGCACCCGCTGAGTTTCTCCAGCATTTTTGTCCACCTTCTTTTAAATGCCTTCTTCTTTGTCGAGTCCACACACAAGATTAGGAGTTGTTCAGCCAGAGCTGAGCGCACTTCTCAGCATCTGCATACAATGGTGTCTGTCTTGTCGCTTCTTGTAGGGATGTACAAAATCTTCGCCCGCCAACTGCGTGACGCCCAAATGACTCCCAAGTGGGACGGGCCCTTGTGCTTCTTGTGCGTGGTGGTGGAAGCAGGGCCCCGACGTGAGCACTCCTTCCTTGACCCCCATTTCAATGTTGTTATACATAATACTCCCACTCTCGTGAATTTACCTGCAAACACCTGAGATTTGCGCTGTAACCGAGCCTTTTCCCGAGTCGTGCACGCACTTGGTGAGCCACCACTTTAACAGCAGCAGTAATGCAATCTTTATACACAGTGCCACTTCATCGCAGGCTCTCCATAACATGAAGTAAAATTCAGAAATAAATTCACAGGAAGGTAATTGAGGTAACATAGCTCAAAGCAATTTTTCTTTATAATGAATATTTAATCAGTATCCCTTCTCTTCTCCAATGTATTCACCTGCATTCTATTATCACTGAGATACACGTTGCTATTAACTTGCTATAAATAGCAGCTGTCTATGAGTTGTCTAAGCTTCCACTATACTCTGCAACACTCCATATCCTTTCCCTTGGCTAACACCGATAAGGTAAGGACCCAAGTAGTCACCGGTTTCATTAATCAGACTCCACACAATCAACTTCATAACAAGAGGATTGCAGCATAGGAGTACAGAGGTTCTTCTGCAGTTGTATAGGGCTCTGGTGAGACCACATCTGGAGTATTGTGTCCAGTTTTGATCTCCTAATTTGAGGAAGGACATCCTTGTGATTGAGGCAGTGCAGCGCAGGTTCACGAGATTGATCCCTGGGATGGCGGGACTGTCATATGTGGAAAGATTGAAAAGACTAGGCATGTATTCGCTGGAGTTTAGAAGGATGAGGGGGGGATCTTATAGAAACATATAAAATTATAAAAGGACTGGGCAAAATGTTCCCAATGTTGGGCGAGTCCAGAACCAGGGGCCACGGTCTCAGAATAAAGGGGAGGCCATTTAAGACTGAGGTGAGAAAAAAACTTTTCACCCAGAGAGTTGTGAATTTGTGGAATTCCCTGCCACAGAGGGCAGTGGAGGCCAAGTCACTGGATGGATTTAAGAGAGAGTTAGATAGAGCTCTAGGGGCTAGTGGAATCAAGGGATATGGGGAGAAGGCAGGCACGGGTTATTGATAGGGGACGATCAGCCATGATCACAATGAATGGCGGTGCTGGCTCGAAGGGCTGAATGGCCTCCTCCTGCACCTATTTCCTATGTTTCTATGTTTCTATGTAACATCGGTGTCAATTTTACGATTTTACAAAACCCTATTTTGCAGAAGGGCGTTGCTTTAAGGTGAGAGAGGCAAAGCTTAAAGGAGATGTGCTGGTGACAGCACGGAAACAGCCCACCAAGTCCGCGCCGAATACCGATCACCCCCTACACTAGCACCACACCACAGACGAGGGGGCAATTTACAATTTTACCAAAGGCATTTAACCTACAAACCCACACGTCTTTGGAACGTGGGTGAAAACCAGAGCACCCGGAGAAAAACCCACGCGGTCACATGGAGAACATGCAAACTCCACACAGACAACACCCAGGTCTAGTCGGGATCATATCCGGGTCTCTGACGCTGTGAGGCAGAAACTCTACCGCTGTGGTACTGTGCCGTAACCCGCAGCTGAAAAGCCATCACCACTATTTCGGCATCTTCCCAACACTCACCTGCTCCCCATTCGATCACCCCACCGCCCACACCATAGCTCGTTAATACATTAGCCAGCCCCTCTACAGGCTGCTGACGTTCCCACCTTGCAAGGACACAATGATGATTGTTTTTGCTGTGATAAATGGGCCCTTGTAAAGACACAAGCACAACGTCGTTGCAAAATAGACAAAGCCTTGAAGAGAGAATCAATTTGCCCACAACTGCATGGGCTGGGAAGGTGAATTTAAAATCCAGCCTCTAATGTAGCTACTGAAGGTAGACAAAAATGCTGGAGAAAATCAGCGGGTGCAGCAGCATCTATGGAGCGAAGGAAATAGGCAACGTTTCGGGCCGAAACCCTTCTTCAGACTGAAGGAAATAGGCAACGTTTCGGGCCGAAACCCTTCTTCAGACTGAAGGAAATAGGTAACGTTTCGGGACGAAACCCTTCCGGGTTTCGGCCCGAAACGTTGCCTATTTCCTCCGCTCCATAGATGCTGCTGCACCCGCTGAGTTTCTCCAGCATTTTTGTGTACCTTCGATTTTCCAGCATCTGCACAGTTCCTTCTTAAACAACATGTAGCTACTGAACCTAGGCAACCTTCTTTGAAACTCACAGAACAATGAAAGGCAGAGAGAGAGTGGATGTGGATTGGATGTTTCCACTGGTGGGAGGGTCTGGGACCGGAGGTCACTGCTACTACCTCGGGTCGGGTCGGAACGCCGTACCCGCCCCCCCCCCCCCCCCCCCCCTGCACTCCGGCTCACCCGTCCCAACGTAGTGCAGCCCATGGAGTGCAGCAGCAGCACCTCGCCCGTGGCCCCGTTGGTCGGCAGCCCGGCCAGCTGTCTGACCTTCGGACCTTCGCTTACCGCCGACACCACCACCACCCCTCCTTCTCATGGCCGATCATCGGTTCGTGAGTCGGACGGGGTGCCAGACTTTGGACTGCTCAGCTGCCCCGCCGGCTGGGCTTTGTGTGCAGTCCAGCACCCGGGCCAACTCATCATTCACCCAGCCACGGCCCAGTCGGTCAAGGAATTGCCGTCGGGAATTTGTCCCGTATTTTGACCTTTTGTCCCTTATTTGGGAGTGAGAAAGTTGGCGGCCGTACCCCCAACACACACACACACACGCACGCACGCACGCACGCACGCACGCACACACACATCCGTACACACACACACACACACACATACACACACACACACACACACACACACACACACACACATCCGTACACACACACACACACACACACACACACACACACACACACACACACACACACACACACACACACACACACACACACATCCGTACACACACACACACACACACACACATCCGTACACACACACACACACACACATCCGTACACACACACACACACACACACACACACACATGTACACACACACTCACACACACACACACACACACACATCCGTACACACACACACACACATCCGTACACACACACACACACACACACACACACACACACAGAACTGGCACCTTACATCAATATCAAATGAGGAACGACATTTTGTTCAAATGTATACATATGTCCGAATGGCAAATAAATAAATATTATAATTATTTCCGCCCATCACTCACAATGACGTTAGATTTACAGCGGTCGGTATAAAGCCTGCGATATCGCCGTCCAAATAAATCCTGCCCACTCTTTTGTTGATCACAAGGAAACTCCTACATTCAGTCAGAGCCAGTGAAAGTGGTTGACATGCTCCTGACTAATTCCAAGCAGATCTTCAGCAAGAAAGAACCCTGTCATTTGCCACAATACATTCATGAACTGCAGAATTTAATAAAAATGTGAAAACGTGTCAACTGACCCGCTCCCTTCTGGGAATGATTCACACCCGACAGAACACAATTAAGGCAGGATTCCCTGCAGAAATATGTTCGTATTTACAGCTCGTTATTAAAATAATGTCACATGGAAATACAGGAGACATTTTCCAGGATAAAACAGCCCTCTTGATTGGGGCCTGATTCTTAGTCAAACGTTCACTCTGTGTAGAAGATAGACACAAAGTGACAAAGAGTCATATCGGGTACATAGAGTGGAAACAGGCCCTTCCTTCGGCCCAACTTGCCCTCACCACCCAGCATGTCCCATCTGCACCAGTCCCACCCTGCTGCATTTGACCCATTAAGAATGAGGGGTAAGCCAATTAGAACGGAGACGAGGAAACACTTTTTATCACTGAGAGTGGTGAGTCTGTGGAATTCTCTGCCTCAGAGGGCGGCGGAGGCCAGATCTCTGGATACTTTCAAGAGAGAGCTAGATAGGGCTCTTAAAGATAGCGGAGTCAGGGGATATGGGGAGAAGGCAGGAACGGGGTACTGATTGTGGATGATCAGCCATGATCTCATTGAATGGCGGTGCTGGCTCGAAGGGTCGAATGGCCTACTCCTGCACCTATTGTCTATTGTCTATTGACCCATATCCCTCTAAACATGTCCCATCCATGTACCTGTCTAATTGCTTCTTAAACGTTGCGATAGTCACTGCCTCAACTACCTCCTCTGGCAGCTCGTTCCATACGCCCACCTGTGTGAAAACGTTGCCGCTCAAATTCCTCTTAAATCTTTCCCGCTTCACCTTAAACCTGTGCCCTCTGGTTCTCGATTCCCTTACACTGGGCAAGAGACTCTGTGCGCCTGCTCAATCCATTCCTCTCATGTTTTTACGCACCGCTATAGAATCACCCTCATCCTCCTACACTCCAGGGAATAGAGTCCCAGCTTGCTCAACCCCTCCCCTGTAGCCCAGACCCTTGAGTCCTGACACAATCCTGGTAAATCCTCTCTGCACCCTTTCCAGCATGACAACATCTTTCCTATGAGGTGTGTGCTGGAGTAACTCAGCGGGTCAGGCAGCACCTCTGGGGGAAAGGATTTGGGTCGGTACCCTTCTTCCGACGTTGAGACAGTTCACACTGTGTGCTGTCTGGGCTCTGCAGTAGGGTGGGGGCCAATACAAGATGCACCGGCACACACCAAACAAGGATGTTTCCGCTAGTGGGAGTGTCTAGAACCAAAGGCCACAGCCTCCGAATAAAAGGAAGGAGATGAGAAGGAATTTCTCTAGTCAGAGGGCGGTGAATCTGTGGAATTAATTGCCACAGAAGGCACTGGAGGCCAACTCCTTGGGTAGTTTTAAAGCGCAGATTGGTAGGTTCTCGATTAGTAAGGTTCTCAAAGGTTATGGGGAGAAGGCAGGAGAATGGGGTTGAGAGGGAAAGATAGACCAGCCTTGATTGAATGGCAGAGCAGCCTTGATGGCTTAATTCAGTTCCTATGCCTTATGACTGACTACTGTTCCACAATGACTCCTCCCACTGCCCAGCGCGGCCTGTCCTCCCCCCATGCCTTGCCTCTTGCAGCGCCGGAGACCCGGGTTCGATCCCGACTACGGGCGCTGTCCGTACGGAGATTGTACGTTCTCCCCGTGACCCGCGTGGGTTTTCTCCGAGATCTTCGGTTTCCCCCCCGCACTCCAAAGACGTACAGGTAAGTAGGTTAATCGGCTTGGTATAAGTGCAAATTGTCCCTAGTGTGTGTGGGATAGTGTTGATGTTGCGGGGATCGCTGGTCGGTGCGGACTCGGTGGGCCAAAGGGCCTGTTTCCACGCTGTACTTCTAAAAAAAAAAACAAGTCTTCCTTCATTATTCATGCACTATGAACAATCCAGCTCTGAATAGCTGCAATTTATAAAACATGTTTGTAACTGTATTCATTTCATTGATCATCAACCTTTCACTCGAGTTTAATGTCTGTGGAGTGAAATGGTACATTTTATAGTAGTCTTACACCGAGTGTTGGTACTCAAGTGTCACTTACCATTCAGTCTCTTTAAAGTCATTACTAAACAAAAGGAAATACAAGTGAATGGGTTTTAACGGAAATGTGTACATCGGATTGAAGCACGAGGTCGGGTCTTTAGAATCTGTAGCAAGCGCGGATGTATTTGTGAAGTGTCACCAATTTGGAACGTCTTATCACCATTTCAAAAGATTTTGTTAGTAGCCGTGCCACATGCTGTGAGAAGTGTGGGGGAGCCTTTCAAGATTCTCCAGCCTGAAACAAGAAGAAATCATCTTCAACTTTACTGAAGATGGAACAAAATTACCTTGGGCTCCAGGTCCATAGCTCCCTGAAAATACCATAGTAATGAAAGTAGACAGCATGGTACAAGTGGCAATAGACAATAGACAATAGGTGCAGGAGTAGGCCATTCAGCCCTTCGAGCCAGCACCGCCATTCAATGTGATCATGGCTGATCATCCCCAATCAGAAATGGAGAAGTCAATGTTCATACCGCTGGGGTGTAAACTACCCAAGCAAAGCATGAGGTGCCGTTCCTCCAATTTGGGCTGGGCCTCACTCTGACAATGGAGGAGGGCCAGGACGGAAAGGTCAGATTGGGAATGGGAGGGGGAGTTGAAGTGCTGAGCCACCGGGAGATCAGGTAAATTAAGACGGACTGAGAGAAGGTGACACAGAATGCTGGAGTAACTCAGCGGGTGAGGCAGCAATCACTGGAGGGAAGGAATGGGCAAGGTTTCGGGTCGAGACCCTTCTTCAAATCATGAGAGTCCTGTTCCCATGCAGTGCTGTTCTGTGTGTTATAAAGTTAGGAGGGAAGGTGAATGGGGAAGAGGATGTAAAAAGAGCAGAAGCTGAGCGAGTGGGCAAGTAAATGGCAGATGCTGTATCTGCAAAGTACTATTGATACAGAGTAAACGATTATCTAAATGAGGGACATGTGACAGCAGGCGGTGAGCAGTTCTGGTCTCCAACTGGAGCGTGGGTTCGAATCCCACTTCTGACACCATGTGCAAAGTACTATTGATACAGGGTAGACGAAAATGCTGGAGAAACTCAGCGGGTGCAGCAGCATCTATGGAGCGAATGAAATAGGCAACGTTTTGGGCCGAAACCCTTCTTCAGACTGATGTAGGGTGGGGGGGAGACAGCCCGAGGGCTGAGGGAGAGCAGAAAAGGGGAGGAGACAGCAAAGGCTACCGGAAATTGCTGAATTCAATGCTTATGCCACTAGGGTGCAGACTGCCCAAGCGGACTATTGATACAGAGTCGTTATATATCATAACAAGCACTTTAATCAGAATACATACAGAGACCATCAAAATGAGTACTGTAGGCTCCGAGTCGTAAGTAGAACTAACTAGCATGGCTGCCCGCACGCCACCAGGTGGTGGTGTGGAAAACCTGACATGGCTTACGGATCAGGTCACCATCAGCAAAACCAGCCACTGATCAAATCAGCGATACTGTTTGATCTGCGAGTATAGTTTGAAAAAAGGAAAAGGAAATAAGATATGTGTTCAAAAGGGAACTGCAGATGCTGGAATATCGAAGGTACACAAAATTGCTGGGGAAACTCAGCGGGTGCAGCAGCATCTATGGAGCGAAGGAAATAGGCAACGTTTCGGGCCGAAACCCTTCTTCAGACTGATGAAATAAGATAGGTTGGTTTAGAGATACAGCACGGAAACAGGCCCTTCGGCCCGCTGAGACCATGCCCACCATTGACCACACATTCACACTAGTTCCATGTTATCCCGCTTTCTAATCCACTCCCTGCACACCAGGGGCAATTTACAGAGGGCCAATTCATCTACAAACCTGCACGTCTTCGGGATGTGGCAGGAAGCCGGTGCACCCGGAGAAAACCCACACAATTGCAGGGGGAACGTGCCGACTCCACACAGACAGCACCTGAGACCAGGATCAAAAACCTCCATCTCTGCGGTTTTCAGTAAAAAGATATTTAAAACATGATATTTAGTTCAACTCGAGATGTCGGGACGTGCTCCCTGGTGTTCCAGCATCGTGTCATTTATTTCCTTTCTGCCCTAGTAATTAGCAGCCTATGAATGATGAGCCTGACCCCCTTCTCTCATCACACGTGTCAGGAGAGCCTGCCTGTACACTGCACACCCACACACACACACACACCAGCCACTTCACACAAAGAACCAAGTAAAAATGTCTGCTGCCAGAAATTGCTTCCTTCATTTAATTGCTTTCGTCTCTTCAAATGCATGTTTTGTTGATTTAGTGTCAACTTGTTTGTGTTCAAGTCAAAGCGGCTGGGAGTTTGGGGCGGTGCGTACTTTATTCATCAGCATTCATAGCAATTAACTCCTGGAAGTGTGGAGTGGCTGCTGTACGCTACCCAGCCCCAGGAGATGAAGCCCTGGGTGTACATGCATCGAGAGCAGCTCTCCAGCTACCCACACTCAAAGCATCGCATGTGTATAATTGGTTCGGTCAAAGTGGTGGCGCAGTGGAATTTTAAACATTCAAATAACTTGCCGTGTTACTCTCAGCTGGGAAATCAAAGAGCAAGGAGGACCTTTAGTTCTGTTCAAAAGGGAACTGCAGATGCTGGAATATCGAAGGTACACAAAATTGCTGGGGAAACTCAGCGGGTGCAGCAGCATCTATGGAGCGAAAGAAATAGGCGACGTTTCGGGCCGAAACCCTTCCTCAGACTGATGGGGGGTGGGAGAAAGAAGGAAAAGGGGAGGAGCCAAAGGGCGGGCGGATGGGAGGGTGGGAGGAGACAGCTAGAGGGTTAAGGAAGGGGAGGAGACAGCAAGGGCTAGCAAAATTGGGAGAATTCAATGTTAATGCCATAAGGACGCAAGGTCCCCAGACGGAATATGAGGTGCTGTTCCTCCAATTTCCGCTGTTGCTCACTCTGGCAATGGAGGAGACCCAGGACAGAGAGGTCGGATTGGGAATGGGAGGGGGAGTTGAAGTGCTGAGCCACCGGGAGTTCAGGTAGGTTATTGCGGACTGAGCGGAGGTGTTCGGCGAAACGATCGCCCAACCTACGCTTGGTCTCACCGATGTAAATCAGCTGACATCTAGAGCAGCGGATGCAGTAGATGAGGTTGGAGGAGATACAGGTGAACCTTTGTCGCACCTGGAACGACTGCTTGGGTCCTTGAATGGAGTCGAGGGGGGAGGTGAAGGGACAGGTGTTGCATTTCTTGCGTGTAACGAGGTACAGTGCACAGATTTCGTTGCGTGCTATCCAGTCAGCGGAAAGACTATACATGATTACAATCGAAACATTTACAGGGTAGAAATACCTGATAAGGGAGTAACGCTAAGCGCAAGGTAAAGGCAGAAAAGTCCGAATCCGACCTCTCTGTCCTGGGCCTCCTCCATGGCCAGAAATGAAATTGGAGGAGGAGCAACACCTCATATTCCACTTGAGCAGTCTGCACCCTAGCGGCATAAACATTGAATTCTCCAATTTCCAGTAGCCCTTGCTGTCTCCTCCCCTTCTCAGCTCTCACTCAGCCCTCTGGCTCCTCCTCTTCCTTTCTCCATTCTACTCCCCGCCTGCCCCCATACCCGTCCCCCCCCCCCCCCCCCCCCCCCATCAGTCTGAAGAAGGATTTTGGCCCGAAACGTTGCCTATTTCCTTCGCTCCATAGATGCTGCTGCACCCGCTGAGTTTCTCCAGCACTTTTGTCCACCTTCAAAGTCCGATCAAGGATAGTCTGTGGGGGAAACAGGCCCTTCGGCCCAACTCCTCCATGCCGACCAAGATGCCCCATTTACACTAGTCCAAACAGGCCACGTTTGGGCCATATTCTTATAGTGGGAGGGGCAGGATGAGGGAGGGCTGCATTGTGGGGGGGGGCTGAGGTGAGGAGCGTTGCATTGTGTGGGGGGGGGGGGGGGTAGGGGAGCACTATATTGTGGGGGGGGGGCGGGGGTGAGGAGCGTTGCATTGTGTGGGGGGGGTGGGGGGGTGGGGGTAGGGGAGCACTATATTGTGGGGGGGCGGGGGTGAGGGAGGGCTGCATTGTGTGGGGGGCTGAGGTGAGGAGCGTTGCATTGTGTGGGGGGGTGGGGGTAGGGGAGCACTATATTGTGGGGGGGGGGGGGCGGGGTTGAGGGAATGCTGCATTGTGTGGGGGGGGGGTAAGGAAGTGCCGCATTTTCAGCGTACCAAAGTATCGGGGGTTATGGGGAGAAGAATGGGGTTAGAAGGGAGAGAAAGATCAGCCATGATTGAATGGCGGAGTAGACGATGGGCCGAATGGCCTAATTCTGCTGATGACTTTATAATCAATGACCCCCCCAGCTCACTTCAAGGCTGAATGCCAAAGTCATCTCTACAATCACCCAATCCTTACCTGCCCATTATCTGGTAGGTGGGGTCAAGGAAAGCGGCCCAGTTTCCACCAATCTCTCCGCCACCACGCACAAGAAGCGACAAGCCAGACACCATTGTATGCAGATGCTGAGACGTGTGTTCAGCTCTGTCTGAACAACTCCTAATCTTGTGTGTGGACTCGACTAGAGGAAGATCTGGTCGGTGTTTTCAAGAACGCACTCCCTGCTCCAAGTACAAGTCTCACTCTCGCACAGCCGCGGAACTTGAAGCCGTTTGTTGTCTGGATAGGTTTTGCGTGACCTGAGGCCGAGGAATGAATTACAGAAAACGCGTTTTCTTTTCTTATAACCGAGGATGCGAGCCCTTGTTGGAGTTGGCTAATCTCCAGGCCCCGGGGAAGTGTGTGCAGGAGAGTGTGAGCTGCACTCCAGAGTCTTTAATATTCCAGTCAGAGGGAACAAGAGTTACAGACGACGCGACGCGCCCAGCTCTGTCCCAGCCGTATCGGTGCTATTTGCAGCCGGCTTTTCTGGAGATAACAATGTTTCCCTTTACAACACGTGGGGCCATGGTGGTGTAGTGGTAGAGTCGCTGCCTTACAGCCCTTGCAGCGTCAGAGATGTGGATTAAGGGCCTGTCCCACTTAGACGACTCTTTGTGCCACTGCAAGGGACTAGTTTTAATGGAATTCACCTACGACAATAACTCCAACAACCTACGACACCAAAAATTGTCACCACCGTCGCGAAAGGATTTTCAACATGTTGAAAAATTTGTACCAGTCGCCTGTAGTCATCCAAAAAATCACCTATGTGGGACAGGCCCATTAGTTCCCAAACACGGGTGCCTCTCTTTGTGAAGTTAGCACCTTGAGGGGGGATCTTAGAGAAGATTGAGGTGGGATCTTATAGAAACTTACAAAATTCTTAAGGGGTTGGACAGGCTAGATTCAGGAAGATTGTTCCTGATGTTGGGGAAGGCCAGAACAAGGGGTCACAGTTTAAGGATAAGGGGGAAATCTTTTAGGACCGAGATGAGGAAAACATTTTTCACACAGAGAGTGGTGAATCTGTGGAATTCTCTGCCACAGAAGGTAGTTGAGGCCACAGTTCATTGGGTATATTTAAGAGGGAGTTAGATGTGGCTAAAGGGATCAGGGGGTATGGAGAGAAGGCAGGTACAGGATACTGAGTTGGATGATCAGCCATGATCATATTGAATGGCGGTGCAGGCTCGAAGGGCCGAATGGCCTACTCCTGCACCTATTTTCTATTTTTCTATGTTTATATGTTTGCTGTGCAGAAATGGAAGAAGGTGTGAGTGCTGCTGTACGGGGAGACCACCTGTTCTGTCGCCCGCCTGGAGTACACGAGTTCTCCCCGTGACCTGCGTGGGTTTTCTCCGAGATCGCCTGTTTCCTCCCCACTCCAAACACGTGTGGGTTTCTAGGTTAATCGGCTTGGGTTTGTACACTTGGTGTCAGTGTAAATTGTCCCTAGTGTGTGTAGGATAGTGCCAATCGGGGATCGCTGGTCGGCGCAGACTCGTCGGGCCGAAGGGCCTGTTGCCGCGCTGTATCTCTAAAACTGAAACTTAAACTAGAATTAAGTTTTAGCAAAACTAAACTAAAAATGAGCAATTAAACAGTACATTTCCGCAGGCAACAAGAGCCCAATCCAGCACACAGTCTGTGTGCATCAGTGCGCTTGGTACAATCTTCTGACTGCCTTCACCAGAAGTACTTTGATCTGACTGAAAAATATCCAGCGTTGCAGAGCTGTCCAGAGAGCTGCTCATTCTTTCACCAAAAATAAATGTATTCAATGATAGACAACAATAATATTTACAAACAAACGCCCACCAACAAATACAAAAATAATCGACACAATCTCCCGGTTGCCAAACACGTCAACTCCCCCTCCCATTCCCACACTGGCCTTTCTGTCCTGGGCCTCCTCCACTGTCAGAGTGAGGCCCAGCGCAAATTGGAGGAACGGCACCTCATATTTCACCTGGGCAGCTCACACCCCAGTGGTATGAACATTGAATATTGAACATAGACACCAAAACCTGGAGTAACTCAGCGGGACAGGCAGTGTCACTGGAGAGAAGGAATGGGGGACATTTCGGGTCGAGACCCTTCTTCTATTTATCTGTGGAATTCTGTGGATCTATCTGTGGATTTCTCTGCCACAGAAGGTAGTTGAGGCCACAGTTCATTGGCTATATTTAAGAGGGAGTTAGATGTGGCCCTTGTGGCTAAAGGGATCAGGGGGTATGGAGAGAAGGCAGGGATGGGATACTGAGTTGGATGATCAGCCATGATCATATCGAATGGCGGTGCAGGCTCGAAGGGCCGAATGGCCTCCTCCTGCACCTATTTTCTATGTTTCTATGTTTCAGGCCCGAAATGTCACCCATTCCTTCTCTCCAGAGATGCTGCCTGTCCCGCAGAGTTACTCCAGCTTTTTGTGTCTATCTCCAGTTTATAAACAGCATCTGCAGTTCCTTCTCTCCTTAGCTCGGAGTTGTTTTGTGTTCAGTGGCACTCCCGTACATCCCTTGGGAAAGTCTCCTGCAGAAATATTAATTGCTGTTGTTTTCTGCTTGAGTAGACCGGGGCAGTATAACTTAACACAGAACTGTTTTCTTCTGAAACTCCCTCTGAATTAAAATTAACTCCCCAGGTAGAGTCTCGAGCTGAGGAGGGGGGGGGGGGGGGGGGGGGGGGGGGGATGCAGGAGATAAGCAGTTCGCATTTTCAATACATGCATTCTGTCCTCATAATGATGTATCTTTGGGACTTGGCATTTGTATTTCGAGAGTATAATGCAAGACGCCATGCTCTTCGTCGAAGTAGCAATTTGTGAAGTGGAAGGTAGACAAAAATGCTGGAGAAACTCAGCGGGTGCAGCAGCATCTATGGAGCGAAGGAAATAGGCAACGTTTCGGGCCGAAACATTGCCTATTTCCTTCAGTCTGAAGAAGGGTTTTGTCCCGAAACGTTGCCTATTTCCTTCAGTCAGAAGAAGGGTTTCATCCCGAAACGTTGCCTATTTCCTTCAGTCAGAAGAAGGGTTTCGTCCCGAAACGTTGCCTATTTCCTTCGCTCCATAGATGCTGCTGCACCCGCTGAGTTTCTCCAGCATTTTTGTCCGCCTTCGATTTTCCAGCATCTGCACAGTTCCTTCTTGAACAATTTGTGAAGTGGTTCAGGTTAAGGTCACTCATTAGTGGAGGGAGGGCCTCATTAAAGCAGGAGAACGTTCACACAGGGAGTCGCTATTGTAAATGGAAGATAGACACAAAATGCTGGAGTAACTCAGCGGGACAGGCAGCTAAAGGGATCGGGGGGGGGGGGGGGGGGTTATGGAGAGGAGGCAGGTACAGGATATTAATTATTTTCTAAGTTGCATTTTGCAAGATAGAACTTCTATCAAAACAATTAATTACCGCTGCCCTTTAATTTAAAAATGTCAGTGATACTTGAACAAAAAGCAAATTATTTTCAGACACATTCTTTGGTCTTGGAGAGTATCTCTCCCCTTCTCTTTCCTCCTCTTCCCTTCCCTCTCTCCCACACCTCCTCCCCCCCCCCCCCCCCCCCCCCTCTCCACGTCACCCATTCCTTAACTGCCGTTTTGGGTCGAGACCCTTCTTCAGATTTCAATCACCTGTCCCACATTCTCCAGGGATGCTGACCGACCCTCTGAGTTACTCCACCACTTTGTGTCCATCTCCTCTGCAGAGAATTGTGTATAATAATAATAATGGATGGGATTTATATAGCGCCTTTCTAATACTCAAGGCGCTTTACATCGCGTTATTCATTCACTCCTCAGTCACACTCGGTGGTGGTAAGCTACTTCTGTAGCCACAGCTGCCCTGGGGCAGACTGACGGAAGCGTGGCTGCCAATCTGCGCCTACGGCCCCTCCGACCACCACCAATCACTCACACACATTCACACACAGGCAAAGGTGGGTGAAGTGTCTTGCCCAAGGACACAACGACAGTATGCACTCTATATGCAGCCCAGACCATCACACAAACCAACCTCCCTTCCATTGACTCCATCTACACCTCACGCTGCCTCGGCAAGGCCAGCAGCATCATCAAGGACCAGTCGCACCCCGGCCACTCCCTCTTCTCCCCTCTCCCGTCAGGCAAGAGGTACAGAAGTGTGAAAACGAACGCACACCTCCAGATTCAGGGACAGTTTCTTCCCAGCTGTTATCAGGCAACTGAACCATCCCACCACAACTAGAGAGCGGTCCTGAACTACTATCTACCTCATTGGTGACCCTCGGACTATCCTTGATCGGACTTTGCTGGCTTTACCTTGCACTAAACATTATTCCCTTATCATGTATCTGTACACTGTAAATGGGTGGATTGCAATCACGGGGTTGGGAGATTGCAACCTTCACGTGGTCCGCCCTTTTTCGACAAATGCAATCAACCTGGCGTGCACAAATTGAAGATCAAACAGAACAAGTTGTCTTACAAAGGTACACAAAAAAGCTGGAGAAACTCAGCGGGTGCAGCAGCATCTATGGAGCGAAGGAAATAGGGAATGTTTCGGGCCGAAACCCTTCTTCAGACTGAAGGGGGGTGGGGGGGCGGGGAGAAGAATGGAAAAAGGAGGAGGAGCCCGAAGGTGGGGGGATGGGAGGAGACAGCAGGAGGGCTGAGGAAGGGGAGGAGACAGCAAGGACTAACAAAATTGGGAGAATTCAATGTTCATGCCCGCCGGATGCAGGCTCCCCAGGCGTGCATGCCATACGCAAGAAGAAGAGAGATAGTAGTCACATATTGTCTGTCTGCTGTTGGGATAGCACGCAACAAAAGCTTTTCACTGTACCTCGGTACTAGTGACAATAAACTATACAGAACTGACTGACTGAACCAACATAGGGCAGGTTGAAATGGGCTCTGGTTCCCTGGAGACGACATTGCTTGTTGTACCAAGAGACCACAAACACAGACAGAATCCCTCCCTCATTATTTTAACAGCGCTGAGTGAGAAGGGAAGTTACTTGACTTCATTTTCTGATTCCTCTGGCACTCACTGTTTATTACAAATCAGACAGCATTAGTACACAATACCCACAACTCATTATTCTTTTCTCCAGGCACAGGCCCATATTTAAAACCAAATTAACCTCAGTATCTGTACGCCAAGCTTCACAGTTCTGTTACATTATGATTAGTACTCGATCCAACAAACTTTCTATCTCATTAAAATTTGTTTTGCCCGCCATACCCCCCCCCCCCCCCCCCCTCCCCCAAACGCACTATTAAATGCAAAGCAGAGAAAAACAAAGGAAGCCATGTCTAATACCATCAGCGTTGCCACTAAAATAGACACAAAATGCTGGAGTAACTCAGCGGGACAGGCAGCATCTCTGGATTGAAGGATCGTGTGACGTTTCAGGTCGAGACCCTTCTTCAGACACAAAATGCTGGAGTAACTCAGCGGGACAGGCAGCAACTCTGGAGAGAAGGAACGGGTGACGGTTCGGGCTGAGACCCTCCCTGTCACTGAACCCGATTAATATCTGAACACTATCGATCAAGTATATTTGACTTGCACGCGTCGGAGTTCTCATTGATTCATTGGTTTAAGAATAAAGGGTAAGCCATTTGGAACGGAGATGAGGAAAAACATTTTCACACAGAGATTTGTGAGTCTGTGGAATTCTCTGCCTCGGAGTGCAGTGGAGGCCGGTTCTCTGGATGATTTCAGGAGAGTTAAAGATAGCGGAGTCGGGGGATATGGGGAGAAGGCAGGAACGGGGTACTGATTATGGATGATCAGCCATGATCACATTGAATGGGGGTGCTGGCTCGAAGGGCTGAATGGCCTCCTCCTGCACCTATTGTCTATTGTCTATCTTGCTCACCGTTCTCCTTCAAGAAAGGAACGCAGAAAATAAACGTTTCCATTCTTTTTAGTTTTGATTAGTTTCTCCCTGAGTGCCCTCACCTCTCCGCCTTTCCTCCTTCGGCTTGTTTGTTATTGTGGGCACCCTCTCTATCTATCTCACACTCTGTCTCTCTCTCTCTCTCTCTCTGTCTCTCTCTCTCTCTCTCTCTCTCTCTCTCTCTCTCTCTCTCTCTCTCACTCTCTCTCTCTCTCTCTCTCTCTCACCCTCTCTCTCTCGCTCTCTCTCTCCCTCGCACGTGCACAGACAAGCTTTCAAAGCATTAAGCAATATTTCCTACCCACTGCTCAGCATGTTCTGCAATAATTGGAACACAATGATATTCTATAATCAAATTGAAGTCTCTCCGTGAAGCAATTGTGACCATTGATCCCCAAAGCCCAGATTGGATTTCATGTTTAAATGGAAATACATTTTTAAAAACACAATGCAATTTAGATCCAAAGTTATTATGTGCACATATTGACGAAACTAACATTCAAACAAGTCTTGACTAAAATTGGGCAGCTAACTCTCTGAATTAGGGTCTCGACCCGAAACATCACGCATTCTTTCAATCCTGCCTGCCCCGCTGAGTTACTCCAGCATTTTGTGTCTATCTTCAGTGTAAACCAGCATCTGCAGTTCCTTGTGTCATCTCTACATCGGCGAGACCAAGCGCAGGCTCGGCGATCGTTTCGCTGAACACCTCCACTCAGTCCGCCTTAACCTACCTGATCTCCCGGTTGCCCAGCACTTCGACTCCCCCTCCCATTCCCAATCTGACCTTTCTGTCCTGGGCCTCCTCCACTGTCAGAGTGAGGCCCAGCGCAAATTGGAGGAACAGCACCTCATATTTCGCTGGGCAGTTTCCACCCCAGCGGTATGAACATTGACTTCTCCAACTTCAAAAAGCCCTCGCTTTCTTTCACCATCCCCTTCCCCTTTCCCAGTTCTCCCACTAGTCTCTTACTGTCTCCGACTACATTTTATCTTCATCCGACCCCCTCCCCTGACATCAGCACCTCTGGATGGAAGGAACGGTTAACGTTTCGGTTCGAGACCCTTCTTCAGACTCACTGTGTCTTGTTACAGATGACAATAAAGTAATCCATCCCAAACACCAGTTTTCCTCCCTGTCTCCCCCAATTACAAGCACATCTTCTTTCCCTCGTACCTTCCCTGTAATGACATCAACAAAGAAGATTGTGACTAGCAAATAGTTTTACCGAAGCTAAATATTTTGACAGCTCCCACATTGCATTAAGCTGTGCGAGTGCACATTGCTAATTTAGATGTAACACTGCGGTAAGGATGTTGTGATGAATGTGGATTTGGGAACGCAGGATATTAACAAGGAAGTCAGCAGAATGCTGGGGCTCCAGTGGCATGAAGCTCTATCCGTGCCAGTTACAAGGGCACTGAGTTCGGACGTTACCTGCTGGCACTGAAGAAGGGTCCCGGCCCTGAAACGCCATCTATTTATGTCCTCCAGAGACAGTCCCTGACCTGCTGAGTTACTCCAGCACTTTGTGTTTTACGCAGGATTCCAGCATCTGCAGTTCCTTGTGTCCAAGGCCAATGAGTGACGATCAATGAAGGGGAGACATTGCATTTGAGAAGACTTGTATAATGGAGACCGTTAAACTACTCTCATTGGTGTAGCTTCGTTTAGTTTAGTGTCACATGTACCGAGGTACTGTGAAACTTTTTTGTCGCATGCTAACCAGTCAGCGGAAAGACAATACACGATTACAATCCAACCATTTACAGTGTATACATACATGATAAGGGAATAAAGTAAATAATGGTGCTGTAGGAGGAGAGATTTAAGTGTGGAGCAATAGTAATGTAATAGTAATAGTAGTAATAGTGTGGAGTAATAGTAATACTAATAATAATAGTAGTAATAGTGTGGAGTAATAATAATAGTAGTAATAGTGTGGAGTAACAGTGTGGAGTAATAATAATAGTAGTAATAGTGTGGAGTAATAATAATAGTAGTAATAGTGTGGAGTAATAGTAATAGCAATAGTAGTAATAGTGTGGAGTAATGATAATAGTAGTAATAGTGTGGAGTAATAGTGTGGAGTAATAATAATAGTAGTAATAGTGTGGAGTAATAGCAATAGTAATGAGTTTGTAGATCAGCTTTTGTGGCTAGCACGCAGAATAGTCGCCTGTGTTGGACTCCATCTTGGGTGCAAATGTTGTGAGATGCTGACATTCCCACGGCCAGCGCGGGAAACTCCCGGGGCTATTCTGTCAACCATGAAAAAAAAGTTTTTATAAATATAGATTTAGAGATAGAGCGCAGAAACAGGCCCTTCGGCCCAACGAATCCTCACCGACCAGCGAGCCCCGCACATTTAACACTATCCCACACACTAGGGGCAATTTACACATACAATTTACACCAAGCCAATTTACCTACCAACCTGCACGTCTTTGGAGGGTGGGAGGAAACTGGGAAGAACGTACAAACTTTGTACAAACAGCGCCCGTAGTCGGGATCGAACCCGGGTCTCCGGCGCTGCATTCGATGTAAGGCAGCAACTCTACCGCTGCGCCACCATGACCACCCTGTATCGAAGGCTGCAGCTGTCCCCTCACCTGATGTACACAGGATTTCTTCCAAAACAGCCAGCCGCCGATCACAATACATGCTAGCGTTGTTTAAATAGTGCAGGGAGTAGAATTAGTACAGGGAGGCTGGGAGTATATTTGTCACTGGCAATGTCACGGCAGCGCAGAGAAGCAATTAAAATGTCAAGGCAGAGGTCAGCTCTGCGGGCACAGGGCTGCAGTTGAGCAAAGAACGATCTTGCATTTTCTAAGATGTCCCAGAGCAGCTGATGATGCTGATTATGCATGGGCAAGTGTGCAGAGCAGAGGAGCACACATGTAATGAGATCGTGGGGTCAGGATGGGGAACTGACACAGGGGGGAGGGGGGGGGGGGGGGGGGGGGGGGGAGGTAAGACCAACATAATTTAGTGTTGAATTGTCAAACAATTTGGCAACTGGGAGATCAGACAGGTCCAGGTGGACTGAGAGAAGGTGTTCAGACTGAAGAAGGGTCTCGACTCGAAACGTCACCCATTCCTTCTCTCCAGAGATGCCGCCTGTCCCGCTGAGTTACTCCAGCACTTTGTGTCTATCTTCGGTTTAAACCAGCATCTGCAGTTCCTTCCTCCACATAGATTAGCCACAGTCATCATGGATGGTGTGCAGGCATGAAGGGCCTGGGGGCCTACTCCTGCTCCTGTTTTCTATGTTTCTATGAGGCAGTTGAGCAGAAACTATTGCAATGTTTAAGAAACAGTTAGACAGGTACCTGTACATGCATAGGACAGGTTTACAGGGATATGGGCCAAATCCAGGAAGTGGTAGATAGGACATTGGTTGGCATGGGTAAGTTGGGCCGAAAGGCCTGTTTTGAGGGAAGACATCCTTGCCATTGAGGTAAGCTGTCCAGGTGAAATATGAGGTGCTGTTCCTCCAATTTGCGCTGGGCCTCACTCTGACAGTGGAGGAGGCCCAGGACAGAAAGGTCAGTGTGGGAATGGGAGGGGGAGCTAGAGTGTTTAGCAACCAGGAGATCAGGTGGGTTTAGGCAGACTGAGCAGTCAGTACCTATCAATGAGTCGATAGGAAATCCAG
The DNA here is from genome assembly GCF_010909765.2 of Amblyraja radiata. Taxonomy (NCBI): domain Eukaryota; kingdom Metazoa; phylum Chordata; class Chondrichthyes; order Rajiformes; family Rajidae; genus Amblyraja; species Amblyraja radiata. The sequence goes on from NC_045994.1 coordinate 15,592,259, forward strand.
AATTAGGGCGGGTAGATCCGAGAACTTTGGAAAAACAGAATTCCAAAGATTCAAATTTCCAGAAATCCAGACGTGAAGCAGGAATGTTTGGGAATCAGGGACACAGGCTCTCTGGTTTCATCAGACTGTGCCCACACATCATGTCTCTAGCCATTCATTGATTGAATCGCAACATGTTATTTTATGAAAGAAATCTGCATCAGGGTGAATCAATAGTCTCTGCTTGCTGTGTCTGTCGAGGGAAATGACCATCGATTAACCAGGCACTCACTGATATAGGGTTTAGAAACACGGAGACATAGGAAATAGGTGCAGGAGTAGGCCATTCGGCCCTTCGAGCCAGCACCGCCATTCAATATGATCATGGCTGATCATCCAAAATCAGTACCCCGTTCCTGCCTTCTCCCCATATCCCTTGATTCCGTTAGCTCCAAGAGATATATCTAACTCTCTCTTGAAAACAGGTTAGGTTAGTGTGCAGATTAGGTTTGAATTATAGACAATAGACAATAGACAATAGGTGCAGGAGTAGGCCATTTGGCCCTTCGAGCCAGCACCGCCATTCAATGTGCTCATGGCTGATCATCCCCAATCAGTACCCCATTCCTGCCTTTTCCCCATATCCCCTGACTCCGCTATTTTTAAGAGCCCTATCTAGCTCTCTCTTGAAAGCATCCAGAGAACCTGCCTCCACCACCCTCTGAGGCAGAGAATTCCTCAGAATTTACCAAGTTCATGCAGTGTCCCGTGTACCTACAATAGATTCCTCCTGATCGGGGCACTGTCTGCATTTATATATTTTATTTCTGCGTTATTCGAGGGTCAGGTCACCAAGTAATCTCCATGCGTGTCCAGTACCTTCTCCATGTGACAAACTCGAGAGCAGAGAAAGATCTTAACGTTTAAGAAAGAACTGCAGATGCTGGAAAAATCTAAGGTAGACAAAAATGCTGGAGAAACTCAGCGGGTGAGGCAGCATCTATGGAGCGAAGGAATAGATGACGTTTCGGGTGGAGACCCTTCTTCAGAACGTCACCTATTTCCTTCGCTCCATAGATGCTGCCTCACCCGCTGAGTTTCTCCAGCATTTTTGTCCAAAGATCCTATAGACCACTCCTGCTAAATGCAATGAGCTGACGTGTAGTACACAACGAAGCGGAACGTGGGCCTATTTGTCATCCATTTCCGTAACCTGACCCGACCCGACTCGCAGTGTAATCAACGTTGCGGGGGAACACTTTGTGTTAATAAATTATAATTCTGAAAATGAGGAGAAGATTTTTCCCAAATAAATTTTATTTTTACGAGGATGTTTCCGTAACCGGCTTCCGTCTCCGCATTAGTATCTTTGCTCCGCTACGGGATCTTTGGTGCGGAGACGGAAGCCGGTTACGGAAATGGGGCCAAAAATGACCCACGAATCTGCCCATGACCGTACTAGGTCTTTTTCGTCGAGTGGACTATCTTGTTCGCTAGAGGATCTTCGCTTTTGTCTACCAAACATCTTAACATGTTCTTTAAGAAGGAACTGCAGATGCTGGAAAATCGAAGGTACACAAAAATGCTGGAGAAACTCAGCGGGTACAGCAGCATCTATGGAGCGAAGGAAATAGGCAACGTTTCGGGCCGAAACCCTTCTTCAGACTGATGGGGGGGCGGGGAGAAGAAAGGAAAAAGGAGGAGGAGGATCCCGAGGGCTGAGGGATGGGAGGAGACAGTAAGGGCTAACAAAATTGGGAGAATTCAATGTTCATGCCCGCAGGATGCAGGCTCCCCAAGCGGAATATGAGGCGCTGTTCCTCCAATTTCCGGTGTTGCTCGCTCTGGCCATGGAGGAGACCCAGGACAGAGAGGTCGGATTGGGAATGGGAAGGGGGAGTTGAAGTGCTGAGCCACCTTCAACTTCCCCATAGATGCTGCTCCATAGATGCTGCTGCACCCGCTGAGTTTCTCCAGCATTTTTGTGTATCTTAACATGTTCATTTGTGAAGTGATTATCGGGGAAGACAGGAGACGTCACGGTGAATTGGGAGGACCTGCTATGTGTCGATAGACAGCCCTGCTCTCCCCCACCTCCTGACGAGCCGTTTACATCAATTAACTTCCTTGTTAATGATGTCCACTTCAGCTGCTTGCTCTGACCTGCTCTGTGTTAATTTATAGATTAGCCAATCTTTTGTAGGTCCGGGTAACGAGGCACATACTGAGGTAATTAGGTGGAAAAGCTGGAAGATATTGACTGAATCCAATGGTTGGTGGATTTGCATGAGAACATTTGCATGTTGGTAGATCAACATTTTCACTGCCTTAAGTTTTTAAGACGCTGCCATTTCCTGGTGAATAACCTGCAGCTTATTTTAAATCTGCAGTTTTGTTCAGGGGGGAAATATGCTTCAATGTTAACATAACTCTCAGCACTCTCAGGGTAACCTTTCCGGGAATAAGAGAAACAAATGTAATGGCCCTAAAAATCACCATCAGTAAGAGTGTTTAAGAAGGAACTGTGCAGATGCTGGAAAATCGAAGGTAGACAAAAGTGCTGGAGAAACTCAGCGGGTGCGGCAGCATCTATGGAGCGAAGGAAATAGGCAACGTTTCAGGCAGAAACCCTTCTTCAGACTCAGAATATTGAGTACAGAAGTTGGGAGATCATGTTGCAGTTGTATAAGATGTTGTTGAGGCCGCATTTAGTGCGTTATGTTCAATTCTGGGCACCATGTTATAGGAAAGATGTTATCAAGCTGGAAAGGATACAGTGAGGATGTTGCCAGGACTAGAGGGCCTGAGCTATAGGGAGAGGTTGAGTAGGCCAGGATTCTATTCGTTTGAGCACAGGAGGATGAGGGGTGATCTTATTGAGGTGTATAAAATCATGAGAGGAATAGATCGGGTGGACACACAGAATCTCTTGCCCAGAGTAGGTGAATCGAGGACCAGAGGACATAGGTTCAAGGTGAAGGGGAAAAGATTTATTAGGAATCTGAGGCGTAACCTTTTCACACAAAGGGTGGTGGGTGTATGGAACAAGCTGCCAGAGGAGGTGGTTGAGACTGGGACTATCCCAACATTTAAGAAACAGTTAGACAGGGATGAGTTTGGAAGGATATGGACCAAGCGCAGGCAGGTGGGACTGGAGTTGCTGGGACATGTTGGCCAGTGTGGGCAAGTTGGGCCGAAGGGCCTGTTTCCACGCTGTATCATTCTATGACTATAAAAGATGGTTATCATGGCATTGTGTATAGACAGATAACTGATTGAGAGCATAAAGTCATGTGAGGACATGTTCAACGAGTCGGGGGAGAACGTTAGTGGAGGGGATTTGATTGTTTCTCTGATCAAGGAGGAACCAAAGGGCATTAAGACCATTCTGGAGGGGAATGGGGATGTGAATGTCCTGGATGCCCATGGTAAGGATGAGTCCATGCATCATGACTCTATGAGTATCCAATTACCTACAGGACGACAGATGGCACAATGGGCTAAGTGTTCGGCTGGCGACCGGAAGGTAGCCGGTTCGAATCCCGCTTGGAGTGCATACTGTCGTTGTGTCCTTGGGCAAGACACTTCACCCACCTTTGCCTGTGTGTGAATGTGTGTGAGTGATTGGTGGTGGTCGGAGGGGCCGTAGGCGCAGATTGGCAGCCACGCTTCCGTCAGTCTGCCCCAGGGCAGCTGTGGCTACAGAAGTAGCTTACCACCACCGAGTGTGACTGAGGAGTGAATGAATAATGCGATGTAAAGCGCCTTGAGTATTAGAAAGGCGCTATATAAATCCCATCCATTATTATTATTATTGATCATTATTCAGACTGTATCCAACACCCCATTGCAATCGAAGTGTTCTTGGTCTTGTGCTGAAACTTTAAGTCTCCACCCCTTGGTAATCGAGCCAACTTCAATATCTCTGGTGACACAAGCACTAAAGTGTAGGTCTACAAGGCTGTCCTGCCACACACACAGGATCCAAGCCAAACAAATCCCACCTCGTTACACATTGAGCGCCTGTTCGAGTTCTGCTTTCATGCTGGGATTAAAGCAAATGAAAGGCAGATGGTTGATCTTGATGCAAGACTGGGCTAACTGCGAGTGTATAGATTAAATTAATTATCCGGGCTAATTGAATAAGTTGAATGCAGATCCAAGTGCCAAGTGGCAACTCTGAATATTAAAACCATGTCTTCTAAGACTCAAACAGGGGTGGGAGATTGCAACCTTCACGTGGTCCGCCCTGTTTCGACCAATGCAATCAACCTGGCGTGCACAATCAAATAAGATCAAGTTGTCCTACAACTGTGCACGCCATACGCAAGAAGAAGACCCATTGAGTAGTCGGTGTCCATTGCCCTTGGTGTTGTTGTTGTTGTTGGGATCTTGCTGTGCCTGATCAGCAGATGCTGCCCTAGTTGTCTGAAGGCAGCAGAGTGCATGTAACATCTAGTAATGGTTCCAAGCAACATGATACAGCATTTAGGTCCAGAGCCAGCTTCTTTGTATCATTAAGGCTGCGGTCCCTGTGCAAGGTAAATCAATCATCCCATTACTGTGCAAATGGATGTAATTTAAGTGTAGCATTCGGCACCGGGGGATGCACTAGCACTGCACTGCACTGCACTGTGCCAAGTGTCTCCGCCTTGATAACAAATAATCAAATCAAACTGGACACCAATCAGTTTGGGGCCTCCGACAATCGACTGGGTTGCTGGACCTGACCTTCACCGTTGTGTAGAGAGTGAGGTTGCGGACAGCTGGGGCGTTGGTAGTTTGCTTCCCCTCACCGCCCCCCGTGCCCCAGTCAGACGTGAGTCCCGGTGACATCTCCCGAGCAGAGGCAATCCTTCCCACAGCTGCGGTGAATGAAACATGATAGGCCCTCGCCGTTGTAAATTATCCCACTGACTGGCCTCTGATTACTCCCCTCTCATGACAGTGATGGAGGGGATGGGGATGGGGGGGATATCTGCCCTGGTTTAGTGGCCCCCCTGGTCTCATATCCGTTCCAGCCCCACTCCAGTTTCAAAGATTCTTCTGTCAAGTCCAGAGACTTAAGTGCGGAGGGTTAACCCAGTCCTGCCTTCTGAGCAGTGCCGCCCGCCTTATGAATGGTCAACTCAGGCAGCTGTTTGTGTGAGGATTTGTATCATTCCACAACACTGAAGGATTCCCAGACGGACGGGGAGCAAGTACGGAGGGAGAGGGATGTAGGGTCTGGCTCACCGTGCCCTCACCCCTCCCCATCTCCACCCCCGGGGTACGGACGAGAACAGTCGAGGAGAGGGACATGGGTTTGCTGGTCAATCCACACGTCCAAGGAAGGCGATGGCTGGTGGCCCTGCAGCAGCCTGGGGCTCGCCTGGATCGGACTGGGTGGTGGGTGGGTGGTTAATGGGGGGGCGTGGGATGGGGGGTGTGGGGTGGGGGGGGTGGGGGGGGTGGGGAATGGGGGACGTGGGGTGGGGGGTGCAAAAGCCCAAGTCCGCAGTGCAATGAAAGACAGGGTGTAAAGGACCACAGTTGCTGAGGATAGTGTTGTGCGGTGTTCAGGAGCCTGGCGGTTGCAGGGAACAAGCTGCCCCTGAACCTGGTGGTGACGGTTTTCAGACGAGCTTGTTTATTGAAGAGAATTCCCAGACGTGAGTGAATATATCAGGTCATAACCAGGAAGTGTGTCAATAGCAGGGGTCCCTGCAGGAGTATGGCTTTCAAAGGTCAGGTGCAGAAAGTGCATTGTAATTATACAGCTCCCTATGGTGTGTGTCTGAATTGCCAGCGCTCACTGTGACCCTGGCCACCCTGTGGGTGTGCGTTAGTGTTGTTCTTAAGAGATAGGAGCAGAATTAGGCCATTCGGCCCATCAAGTCTACACCACCATTCAATCATGGCTGATCTATCTCTCCCCCTTAGCCCCATTCTCCTGCCTTCTCCCCATAGAATAAATGCCAGCATGGCGATTGCCTTCCTTACTAGCGATTCGATTTGCTGCGGGTTCACAGCTGGTTGACCTGTGGGTTGTATGTGTCTGTTATGCAATGTGTGTCTGGTTGTGTCAATGTTAAAGGGAATTCACTGTGAATGTGTCAATAATCCAGGAACCCATGAAGACAATCTTAGCCACACTACCAGCCGAGAGCTGCTTCATCCTTCAGTCACTAGTTACAGGAGTAGAATTAGGCCATTCAGCCCATCCAAGTCCACTCTGCCATTCAATCATGGCTGATCTCTGCCTCCTAATCCCATTTTCCTGCCTTCTCCCCATAACTTTCTTTAGTCAGAGGGTGATGAACCTGTGGAATTCTTTGCCGCAGAAAGCTGTGGAGGCCAGGTCAGTGGATATTTTAAAGGGAGAGATAAATATATTCTTGTTTAATACGGGTGTCGGGGGTTATGGGGAGAAGGCAGGAGAATGGGGTTGAGAGGGAGAGATAGATCAGCCATGATTGAATGGCGGAGTAGACTTGATGGGCCGAATGGCCTAATACTGCTCCTATCACATATGAACTTACGAACCTATGAGCTACACACTTAATGGGCAATTTTACGCCAGAAAGATAGTTATCACTTCAGGGAATTACACTCCCATCTCAGACAGGAACAAATGCAAAACTCTGATAACCCAATCTAATTGAAGCAGTCCCTTGGCACAGTTGATGGATATTTCTGGAGAGGTAGTGATGGGGAATATTGCTACACTCGGCGTGTGCCAGCTTATATTTAATCCTGCTTCAGCACTTCTAGTTTGCAGAACATTCCCCGAGTGGACTCCACGCAAACATTGGCAGACTCCCATGCCCCCGCCCAGCAGAGATTGGCACGAATCCATGCACCAGCCCTAGTGCCCACTACGCCAACACAAATACCATCGTAAATGTGTGGGTGGTGTACACAGCGCCGGAGACCCGGGTTCGATCCCGACTACGGGTGCTGTCTGTAAGGAGTTTGCACGTTCTCCCCGTGACCTGCGTGGGTTTTCTCCGAGATCTTCCATTTCCTCCCACACTCCAAATACATACAGGTTTACATACATAGATACATAGAAAATAGGTGCAGGAGTAGGCCATTCGGCCCTTCGAGCCTGCACCGCCATTCAATATGATCATGGCTGATCATCCAACTCAGTATCCCGTACCTGCCTTCTCTCCATACCCCCTGATCCCTTTAGCTACAAGGGCCACATCTAACTCCCTCTTAAATATAGCCAATGAACTGGCCTCAACTACCCTCTGTGGCAGAGAGTTCCAGAGATTCACCACTCTCTGTGTGAAAAAGTTTCTTCTCATCTCGGTCCTAAAGGATTTCCCCCTTATCCTTAAGCTGTGACCCCTTGTTCTGGACTTCCCCAACATCGGGAACAATCTTCCTGCATCTAGCCTGTCCAACCCCATAAGAATTTTGTACGTTTCTATAAGATCCCCTCTCAATCTCCTAAATTCTAGCGAGTATAAGCCAAGTCTATCCAGTCTTTCTTCATATGATTAATTGGTTAATTGGCTTGGTAAATGTGTAGATTGTCCCTGGTGTGTGTAGGATAGTTTTAGTGTGCGAAAATCTCTGGGCGGTTCCCAACTTGGTGGGCCGAAGGGCCTGTTTCCACGTTGTATCTCTAATCTAAACTAAAACAAACCCTTGAACCCATGTTGGCCATTGGACTTCTCCGCCTGCACTCGGAAGTGAAACCGATCGTTGCTCTTGACAGAAGATAAACACAAAACGCTGGAGTAACTCAGCGGGACAGGCAACATCTCTGGAGAGAAGGAATGGGTGCCTGCACCACTGAATTACTCCAGCATTCTGTGTCTATCTTCGCAGTGGAGATGTTGGTAGCCTGGAACCGATGCATGGTCTCAGAATAAGTGTGTGGGAGATGGGAGGGGGAAGCTACTTATGAAGCACAAGGATGTCGACCTTTGACATTCTACAGAGGCTCAGTGAAGGGCAGATATATGGGCGGCACAGTGGCGCAGCGGTAGAGTTGCTGCCTTACAGCGTCAGGGATTCTGACTGCTGGTGCTGTCTGCGTGGAGTTTGCAGGTTCTCCCTGTTTCTGCGTGGGTTTCCTCTGGGTGCTCCGGTTTCTTCACACATTCCAAAGACGTGCATGGTCTTGTTTGCAGGTTTATTTCACCTCTGTAAATTGCCCCTAGTGTGTACAACAGAACTAGCGTACAGGTGGTGGCAGACTCGGTGGGCCGAAGGGCCTGTTTCCACGCTGTATCTCTAAATTAAACTAAAGGAGTCGGGGTTATGTGGACCTGGGATGAATGTGGTCTCGAGGCACATGCTCAACCGCACGTATACGGGATAGCAGGGTCGTGGGATGGGAATGGTGCTATATAAATGCACTTTGTTTCTCTTTGCAAATTATCACTGTTCAGAAACAGGCCATTCGGCCCCGCAAAATCCATACTAGGTGTTGCCTTTCTGTCCCTCTCCCTTCTGTGTCACGCGAACCAGAATGATATTTTTCCCCTTCATTATCTTGCCTGGAAAGCCCAAAAAAATCTTGTGGCTGCTCTCGCGAAATTTATTAAAATGTAAACATAAAATTTTGAAATGCGCAGAGTATTTATGCTGATGTAAATGAGGGCTTGTCCAACACTCACTGGCTCAGGAAGTTAACATGTGCAATCTTTTGGGATATTTCAAATTTAATTCTGAGAGTATTGTTTGAGTCGAATAATTTAGCTGAACCTTGCATAAATTTTGTTATTGGAATGTATTAACGTGTTTTGAATAGGCAGATCTTTCCTTGAAGATAATCCCAGGACTGGGGAGAGTGAACACATCATCTTGTCTGTGTCTATGGACCCGTCCCCATGGGCTCTGCCTGAGTAATCACAGCATTCCCCTTCCCTTAACAATGGATTATTCTGTTTTAAAAGAAAATAATTTAAGGGCAGCATAAATTTAAATTTTACACTTGACTTTGCAATGAGACTTGAGAGGACTCATTAATTCAATGCCCATCTCCGAATAGATATGTCTCTCACCCCCACTATCTCTGAGCTCCGCGTTTAGCTATGCATTTAATTGAGCCTAGTTTACTGTAATCGCACATCTAAGATGTTGCCTGATGAATTAACCAAAGAATGCAAAATTCACTCAGTTATCGCTTGGGAGATGGGAGGAAAAAAAAGGTGAAACATGTTTTTTATTTCCTGTCACTGCTAACCATTGATCCCAACTCTGCGAGCTGTCAGTTTCGAAAACCTCTATGTACGTGTGATAAAACACTGCTTGTTATCTCAGTTTGGCAACAGATTTTGGTTTGATATTACATGATCATCTGAGATTCCTTTTGGGGTACCTCTGATACCTTGTATTGTTTAAGAAGAAACTGCAGATGCTGGAAAAATCGAAGGTAGATAAAAATGCTGGAGAAACTCAGCGGGTGGGGCAGCATCTATGGAGCGAAGGAATAAGTGACGTTTCGGGTCCAAACCCATGATTGACAGGAGAGAGAATCTCAACATTTTTTAAACACTAATAACTCTTTTATTTTTCATCGATGGGAAAAATCCTCGGCACCTGATGAGCAGAGGGGGACTCTGAGTAAGATGGCCAAAAATCACAGATGTACATAGTAGTGTTTTTTCTAAAATCAATATAAAGCACAAACAGGAAGTGGTCAAGATTAGACTTTTAATTCTATAGAAGGCAAGGCAACCTTAATTAGGCAAGGCAACCTTAATTAGGCAAGGCAACTTTAATTAGGCAAGGCAACTTTAATTAGGCAAGGCAACTTTAATTAGGCAAGGCAACTTTAATTAGGCAAGGCAACTTTAATTTGGCAAGGCAACCTTATTTAGGCAAGGCAACTTTAATTAGGCAACACAGCTTTAGCATTTCCAAACCAAAGGCACAGCTTTAGCATTTCCAAACCAAAGGCAACACAGTTTTAGCATTTCCAAACTATATTTTCAAACCACATTAAGGGCACTCACAGTTCAGTAAAACCACTCACAGTTTAATAGACAAGTGTTCAGTGTTATTCACAGTTCAGACTGAGAGACGTGACCCTCTCGCTCCCCCATCTTGCAGAGACTGACTGAGGCACTCAACACTTCCGGGTTTTATAGTCCCTCCGGAAGGAGCGTGGCCTTCAGGAGAGAGAATCTCAACATTTTTAAAACACTAATAACTCTTTTATTTTTCATCGATGGGAAAAATCCTCTTGTCCTGCGCAGTGGAGGGGGACTCTGAGTAAGATGGCCAAAAATCACAGCAGTAAGTGTCAGCGTTCTTTCTAAAATCAATATACAGAACAACAGGAAGTGGTCAAGATCAGACTTCTAGTAATACAGATGAATGAAAGATAAACAAAAAAGTAATGATGATCAAGGGAGCAAGCCATGTTGTGTCTATCTTCAGTGTAAACCAGCATCTGCAGTTCCTTCCTACACTACACCAATCCTACCTCGACAACGGAACAATATCGACCACCCTTCTTGAACTACCATGATGTGTAAGATGAAACAGCAGATGCTGGGATAAACCGAAGATGGACACAAAAAGCTGGAGTAACTCAGCGGGACAGGCAGCATCTCTGGAGACAAGATACAAGAGAGAGAGAGAGAAGAGAGAGACTTTTTTTTGTCACATGCACCAATTGGTACGGTGAAATTTGGGGGTCACCATACAGCCATTCGAATAAAAATCAGAATAGAACACGATAGTCTTTAACATAGACATCCCCCACACTGCGGAATCAAAGTTTCCCACTGTGAGGGAAGGCCCAAAGTTCAGCCATCCTCCCCTTTGATGTTCTTTGATGTGAGGGAAGGAATGGGCGACGTTTCAGGGCGAGACCCTTCTCTCGACCCGAAACGCCACCCATTCCTTCTCTCCGGAGATGCTGCCTGTCCCGCTGAGTTACTCCAGCTTTTTGTGTCTATCGTTGAACTACTGCGACCTTGTTTTCTTGTGGCTTTGCACTGATGGCTTGTTTTCTGCAGCGTTTTTCTTTGTTCTCTGTTCCGTAGAACGGACGTGAAAATTATTTATGATTTATGTATGTTTTTGTGTGAGGAATATGCTGCGTTTATGTAGCTGTATCTCCTACCTCATTATACATGTGCAGGGCAATAAATTCAACTTGACTTGACCCTGCGAAGACATTGAGTACTGATTGAATGAAGCATATATAATTCACATTGATTAAAACATATTAGATCTTGAGAAAAGGATGTGGTGAAGAAGTTTCCTCTAGGGGTACAAAATTATATCTGAGAACCGCTGTTAACAACTCAATTTATGACGGAGATGAAACAAAAATGTTTCTTCAGCAGAATCCATTCCGAATCCGACCTTTCTGTCCTGGGCCTCCTCCATGGCCAGAGTGAGTCCCACCGCAAATTGGAGGAGCAGCACCTCATATTTCGCTTGGGTCGTTTACACCCCAGCGGGATGAACGTTGACTTCTCCAATTTCAGGTAGTCCCTGCTTTCTCCCTCCTTCCCCTCCCCTTCCCAGCTCTCCCACAGCCCACTGTCTCCGCCTCTTCCCTTCAGGAAACTCAATAAGCAAGGAGAAACACAATGAGGTCACAATCAAAATGAGCCAGGAATATGAAAGGTTGGGGTGAACTTAGCAGATTCAGTGGCCGGCTCCTGTGACTGATGTTTGGGAAGGAACTGCAGATGCTGGTTTAAACCGAAGATAGACACCAAAAGCCGGAGTAACTCAGCGGGACAGGCAGCATCTCTGGAGAGAAGGAATGGGTGACGTTTCAGGTCGAGACCCTTCTTCAGACCGTCTGAATGAGGAAAAACTTTTTTCACCCAGAGAGCTGTGAATCTGTGGAATTCTCAGCCACAGAAGGCAGTGGAGGCCAATTCACTGGATGTTTTTAAGAGAGAGTTAGATATAGACAATAGACAACAGGTACAGGAGTGGGCCATTCGGCCCTTTGGGCCAGCACCGCCATTCAATGTGATCATGGCTGATCATCCCCAATCAGTACCCCGTTCCTGCCTTCTCCCCATATCCCCTGACTCTGCTATTTTTAAGAGCCCTATCTAGCTCTCTCTCGAAATCATCCAGAGAACCGGCCTCCACCGCCCTCTGAGGCAGAGAATTCCACAGACTCACCACTCTCTGTGTGAAAAAGTGTTTCCTCGTCTCCGTTCTAAATGGCTTACTCCTTATTCTTAAACTGTGGCCCCTGGTTCTGGACTCTCTCAGGGCTAACAAAATCAAAGGAAATGGGGGGGAAAAGCAGGAACGGGGTAGATTTTGGATGATCTGCCATGATAATATTGAATGGCTCGAAGGGCCGAATGGCCTACCTCTGCTCCTATTTTCTATGTTTCTCTTTGGTTTTTAACTGATTCCTACCTTCATATATGCCGTATGAAATGTGTTTCACATAAATGCAATTTGTTATTGCTTCTGTAGATGAAGATTATATCTGCCATTAGATCTTATCTCCTTTCATTGTGATGATGCCGTGATACCTGTCCTCAATAGCAATAACTCTGCAGATGCAATGGATTCCAGGCTCAGCCTGAACATTGGTAATGCTAGCTCTTCATAATGCAAGCTGACAATAATTAAATCAATCCCTGGTTTATTGAGGCTAATATCCTGAACCAGCAGATGGGAAAATGTTCTAATGTCATTTCCTTGATGCTTAGTAATCACTCTCTGTGCAAATCTATAGACACAGGCTCAGAAGGATGGCCGTTGAGTTAACTTGGAGTAATGGATTGGAGAGCAACATTCCTGCCCTGCTCAGCCAATTTCAGAATGTGTCAGCTTTCAGCAGGAGTTAGTTGCTCAATATTGTCATTCGGAGACAAGGAAGAGAGATTTGGAGACCGATTTATTATACTTTAAGTATTCATCAGTCCCATAATCCTTCCTTGTGTAAAACTGACCAAGACCACAGTCATAATCTTATCTTAGATAGTCACGGATATAGCTGGAGTAACTCATGGGGTCAGACAGCGTCTCTGGAGAAAAGGAATAGGTGATGTTTCAGGTCAAAAACCTTCTTATAATCTTATCTCCTATCTTTTCCCAGACTAAAGTTCGCTGCTGAAGTTCACTGCTAACAACAGAATACTCAAGGCATTATTCCCCTAACGTCTATGCTCTATTTCCCCCTCCTGCCTGTTTGTTTAATGAGTCGGGAGTGATTCATTGGCATGAGCACCTGGATTGGAGCAATGATGTTCTAACTTGTCTTTATGGAGTTTGCACGTTCTCCCCGTGACCTGTGTGGGTTTCCTCCGGGTGCTCCGGTTTCCTCCCACACTCCAAAGATGGACAGGTTTGTAGGCTATTGGTACCCGTAAGGAGTCGACCTGAAACGTCGCCTATTCCTTTTCTCCGGAGATGCTGTCTGACCCGCTGGGCTCCTCCGCATTTTCTGTGTCTGTCATAGGTTTGTGGGCTAATTGGCTAAGTACATTGGCTCTGTAGTATAGTGTTAAGGGCCTGTCCCACTTAGGAGACCTATTTTGGATATTTTTAAGGCAGAGATAGATAGATTCTTGATTGGTACGGGTGTCAGGGGTTATGGGGAGAAGGCAGGAGAATGGGGTTAGGAGGGAGAGATAGACCAGCCGTGATTGAAATGGCGCAGCAGACTTGATGGGCCGAACGGCCTAAATTCTGCTCTTATCACACAACTTTACGCACATGTGTCAAGGCCATTAAATGTCAGAAGAAGGGTTTCGGCCCGAAACGTTGCCTATTTCCTTCGCTCCATAGATGCTGCTGCACCCTCTGAGTTTCTCCAGCACTTTTGTCTACCATTAAAGGCAGGCATGCAAGCCCCTTTCTTTGTCTTTGCCCCTTTTCCGGGGTTCAGTCCGCGCCCGGGTGGAGTTGGTGAGGGACTCCGCACTGTCCACGGGCACCCTGGGGGATTTCTGGGACCGCTGGGCATCGCGGGGGGTGGAATACATCCTTGACATGGATTGTAACATAGTTGTATACTCGTTTATTTGGTATACTCAAGAGAGAGCTAGATAGGGCTCTTAAAAATAGGGGATATGGGGAGAAGGCAGGAACGGGGTACTAATTGGGGATGATCAGCCACGATCACGGGGTGGGAGATTGCAACCTTCACGAGGTCCGCCCTGAATGCAATCTTAGGGACGACAGATGGCACAATGGGCTAAGTGTTCGGCTGGCAACCGGAAGGTAGCCGGTTCGAGTCCCGCTTGGAGTGCATACTGTCGTTGTGTCCTTGGGCAAGACACTTCACCTACCTTTGCCTGTGTGTGAATGTGTGTGAATGTGTGTGAGTGATTGGTGGTGGTCGGAGGGGCCGTAGGCGCAGATTGGCAGCCACGCTTCCGTCAGTCTGCCCCAGGGCAGCTGTGGCTACAGAAGTAGCTTACCACCACCGAGTGTGACTGAGGAGTGAATGAATAATGTGATGTAAAGCGCCTTGAGTATTAGAAAGGCGCTATATAAATCCCATCCATTATTATTATTATTAACCCGGCGTGCACAATCAAGTAAGATCAAATAGAACAAGTTGTCCTACAACTTTAGGCTGTGCACGCCATACACAAGAAGAAGCCATGATTACATTGAATGGCGGTGCTGGCTCGAAGGGCCAAATGGCCTACTCCTGCAACTACTGTCTATTGTCTATTGTCTATATTTGTTTGTCTTGTATTATGGTAGTGGGTTCTGTTTTGTTTCATTGTATTGTAAATATTATTTAAAATAATTTTTTGTTTTTGTTTTTTTGTTTTTGTTTATTTTATTAGAAGTTAATACAATACAAAACAATACAGTGGCACCTAATTTTAGGTGCCAACTATGTCATACCGTAATCCATTCCATGTACAACTTCTAGTTTTATGTTATGAGAAGGAAGTAAGCAAGACAAGAAAAAGAAAACAATAGAAAGGGGAAAAAGTGGAAAAATAGATGGTAGAGAGTAGAAAAATGTGAAGTGTGTATATAAAAAATAAAAATAAAAAAAGAAAAGAAAAAAGAAAAGGTGGAAAGTAGAAATAGAAGAGAAGGCCCCTTAAAAGAGAATTTTTCAAATCTATATTCGGAGATGTAGATCTATCCACGTCATGAACTGAAATCAGCAATCCTTATGGTACCGCTGCATCACATGATTCCAAAAAGTCGATGAAAGGAGACCAACTCCTTAAGAATTGGTCATATTTATCTATTAGTCGGAGTCTCAAATAATTTAATACATTTTTTAAATAATTAAAAAAGAAAAATGTAATGGTTTAATGTCACCAGCAAGTGTAACAAAGATGCTGGTGGCTCCTTCCACTGCATAGCGGTGTGGAACAGGTGTCACATTTGCTCGCAAAATTCATCACTCATCCTGCCGCAGATACCAGTGACTACATGGAGACAGAGAATATCATTTTGGGATATTATCGTGTCAAAGATAAATGATATTGCAGGGACTTTGGGATGATGGAGTGAGACGCTGTATCTCTGAACAGCTAGGCGACACGCACGGAATATCTACGGATAAATGAGCAAACGGTCTTAAAAGCCGCTTTAGTGAACATACAAGAGTGTAACAAATACTTTCATTGTTGACATCAAAAAGACACAGCAAGATCTGTAAAACATATTCGAGTGAATTTCCTGAGGCTTCCACCACAATAGCTGTTAAAATTCATCAGATTCACTTCAAAGCCCTTTAGCAGTCTAATGAGAATCACACAATATAGACAGCTCGCACAATATGATGAATATCTGCACTTGGAGATACACTCTTGCCCCACTCCTGCCTCCGCCAATCCATCAGTTATCCGCCTGGTCGGTGTGTGACACTATATATCAAAGCTTTCCTCTGCCTGGGTTGTGTGCCAGTCACAGGCTTGTGTTAACGAGAGGCAGACAGGGAGAAGGGTCTCGACCTGAAACGTCGCCCATCCCTTCTCTCCAGACATGCGGCCTGTCCAGCTGAGTTACTCCAGCTTTTTGTGTCAATCTACAGAGTGACAATAGACAATAGACAATAGGTGCAGGAGTAGGCCATTTGGCCCTTCGAGCCAGCACCGCCATTCAATGTGATCATGGCTGATCATCCCCAATCAGTACCCCGTTCCTGCCTTCTCCCCATATCCCTTGATTCCGTTAGCCCCAGGAGATATATCTGACTGTCTCTTGAAAACAGGTTAAGTTAGTTTGCAGATTAGGTTTGAATTTACCAAGTTCATGCAGTGTCCCGTGTACCTACATTAGATTCCTTCTGGGATGGGATTTCCGTTCTCAGGCAGGGAATGATTAGGAGTTGGCAAGAGAATTGGCCAGTGATTTGTGCCGAGCAAGTCATCTCTCGCGAACCTGAGCCTTTGGTGAAGATAGCTAAGATTGCAGATGAGGGTTGAGAGGAAGAGATATCCAATGGTTTATATGGACTTTGGGAAGGCTTTTGACTTGGTGCTGTGTGGAGCAGAAGGTCAAGGCATGGCACACAGGTTGAAATGCTGTGTCTAAATGTGCTGGGTGATAGGAGGCGGAGAGGATGGAGTCTGTGACAAGCGGTGCGTCACAGAGATCAGCAATGGCATCCTTGCTGTTTA
Organism: Amblyraja radiata; assembly: GCF_010909765.2. Taxonomy (NCBI): domain Eukaryota; kingdom Metazoa; phylum Chordata; class Chondrichthyes; order Rajiformes; family Rajidae; genus Amblyraja; species Amblyraja radiata. The sequence goes on from NC_045994.1 coordinate 15,608,782, forward strand.
GAATATTTCTAAATTAGTCTTGGCTTCAAGAGAGTCAATATCAAGAGTGTTTCATTGTTATGTGTCCAAGATAGAACAATGAAATTCTTAAGAGCCTGCCCCACTTGGGCGTCACCTGCGTGTCACGCAAATGGCGCGCGAAGATTTTGTACATACCAAAATCCTGGGGCACCGCGAGCGACTGCATGCCACTGCCTACGTCACCATAGAAACATAGAAACATAGAAATTAGGTGCAGGAGTAGGCCATTCGGCCCTTCGAGCCTGCACCGCCATTCAATATGATCATGGCTGATCATCCAACTCAGTATCCTGTACCTGCCTTCTCTCCATACCCTCTGATCCCCTTAGCCACAAGGGCCACATCTAACTCCCTCTTAAATATAGCCAATGAACTGTGGCCTCAACTACCTTCTGTGGCAGGGAGTTCCAGAGATTCACCACTCTCTGTGTGAAAAAAGTTCTTCTCATCTCGGTTTTAAAGGATTTCCCCCTTATCCTTAAGCTGTGACCCCTTGTCCTGGACTTCCCCAACATCGGGAGCAATCTTCCTGCATCTAGCCTGTCCAACCCCTTAAGAATTTTATAAGTTTCTATAAGATCCCCTCTCAATCTCCTAAATTCTAGAGAGTATAAACCAAGTCTATCCAGTCTTTCTTCATAAGACAGTCCTGACATCCCAGGAATCAGTCTGGTGAACCTTCTCTGCACTCCCTCTATGGCAATAATGTCCTTCCTCAGATTTGGAGACCAAAACTGTACGCAATACTCCAGGTGTGGTCTCACCAAGACCCTGTACAACTGCAGTAGAACCTCCCTGCTCCTATACTCAAATCCTTTTGCTATGAAAGCTAACATACCATTCGCTTTCTTCATGCGCGTGTAATGTGCGCGGCACAACGCTCGCATCGTGACACGTGAATGACGCCCACGTGGGACAGGCCCATTACTTGCTGCAGCACAACAGAATAGGTAAACATAGTATGATATGATAAACGAGAGAGAGATTGCACGGATTAGTGTGGGTGTCAGAGGTTATGGGAAGAAGGCAGGAGAATGGAGTTAGGAGGGAGAGATAGACCAGCCATGATTTAATGGCGGAATAGACTTGATGGGCCGAATGGCTTAATTCTACTCCTATCACTTATGGCCTTACGACCTAAATGAAGTCCCACACCACCAGGTTCAGAGACAGTTACTCTACCACGATCCATAATACAACCCATATCCCACCTCACCTACGGACCCAACTCCGCAGCCTGGAGTTACGTGTCCTGTATAATTTATTATAGATTGTGTGGCGGAGTCTGGGTGCCCGTGTTATTGCCAGCATGTTATTGGCATCTTACCCTGAGCTCGCTCATACACCACCATTGTACACAACACACTCAGTAGCAAGGCTAGCATTGCATGGGGACATGCTGCCCCCTAGTGGGAACCACCAGCATTTGCTGGCATAACTCTAGCAGAAACATAGAAACATAGACATAGAAAATAGGTGCAGGAGTAGGCCATTCGGCCCTTCGAGCCTGCACCGCCATTCAATATGATCATGGCTGATCATCCAACTCAGTATCCCATCCCTGCCTTCTCTCCATACCCCCTGATCCCACAAGGGCCACATCTAACTCCCTCTTAAATATAGCCAACGAACTGTGGCCTCAACTACCTTCTGTGGCAGAGAATTCCACAGATTCACCACTCTCTGTGTGAAAAATTGATTTTCCTCATCTCGGTCCTAAAAGATTTCCCCCTTATCCTTAAACTGTGACCCCTTGTCCTGGACTTCCCCAACATCGGGAACAATCTTCCTGCATCTAGCCTGTCCAACCCCTTAAGAATTGTGTAGGTTTCTATAAGATCCCCCCCTCAATCTTCTAAATTCTAGCGAGTACAAGCCGAGTCTATCCAGTCTTTCTTCAAAGGCTGTAGAAGGCTGAGGAAGTCCAGCATGCCCCCCGACAACTTTCCCCGACTTCTACACAAAGCATTTTATCGGGACGCATCACAGCACGGTTTGGGAACAGCTTCCGTCCAAGACTGCAAGAAATCGTAGCGGATTGTGGACGCAGCCCAGACCACCACACAAACCAACCTCCCTTCCATTGACTCCATCTACACCTCACGCTGCCTCGGCAAGGCCAGCAGCATCATCAAGGACCAGTCGCACCCCGGACACTCCCTCTTCTCCCCTCTCCCATCGGGCAAGAGGTACAGAAGTGTGACAACACACACCTCCAGATTCAGGGACAGTTTCTTCCCAGCTGTTATCAGGCAACTGAACCATCCCACCACAACCAGAGAGCGGTGCTGAACTACTATCTACCTCATTGGTGACCCTCGGACTATCCTTGATCGTACTTTGCTGGCTTTATCTTGCACTAAATGCTAGTCCCCTATCATTCGTCTGTACAGTGTAAACGGCTCGATTGTAATCATGTATTGTCTTTCCGCTGACTGGTTAGCACACAACAAAAGCTTTTCACCGTACCTCGGTACACGTGACAATAAACTGAGCTGAACTAAAACTGGAACTCTGCAATGGGGCAGGGAATCTGGGTGTGTGGAACATTAGAGACTCTGCTGCACCCCATCAGTTACAGACATCCATGGGTGATCTAACCCCTGCTTTACCGAAACCCTCCAAGCAGTCATTTCCTCTTTGCTCCGAGCACCAATTTGAGTCCACTGTTACTTTGTGAACTGCACTAGCATGAGTAGAGAGGTTGGTTAACCAGGAACCTAAAATTAGACCAGAGTGAGTACAAACCAAAACCAGATATCTGATTGTTCTTTCATTATCAGTGCCACAGCTTCCCCCTTCTCGTTTCGCTGCCCATCTTGGACAAGGCACCCTGAATGATGAGCGCACTGCATACGGGTAAGAGGTCATGGCTGAGTCAATTCAGCATGAAGTGAATTCCACGCCCCTTTCAGAGTTGCTCTTCCCTCCCCTGGCTCATGCCGACCGCCATCTGTACACTGTGGACGGCTCGATGATAATCATGTCTAGTCCTTCCGCTGACTGGATAGCACGACACAGAAAAGCTTTTCACTGTACCTCGATACACACATCTGTAAGATCTGTTCACCAGCACCTTGGCCTCAATGGTGAACATAGGGCCCATGTTAGAAACATGGAAAATACGGGGGATGAAAGATATGGTTGGTATATCCCTTTTTGCGGAGTTTTTTTAATAATAGATCGATTATTTCTTTTTCATACTTTTCTAGGGTCTATTTCTTAACTTTCTTCTCTAACTCTCTTTCTAATGGGCTTTCTTTTCCCAACTTTCCTGCACTATCAAGACCCTTTCTCACTTTCCTTAGTTCTTTTATTTCTATCTTTCTTAAAGCTCAAAAAATGAAGGGGTGCAACAAATGTAATAAGATATATGTGGTGTGTATTACTGTAACATTGTACTTCTAATAAAAATTTTTTTTTAAAAGAAACATGGAAAATAGGTGCAGGAGGAGGCCATTCGGCCCTTCGAGCCAAAACCGCCATTCATTGAGATCATGGCTGATCGTCCCCAATCAATACCCCGTGCCTGCCTTCCCCCCCCCCCCCCATATCCCTTGATTCCACTAGCCCCTAGAGCTCCATCTAACTCTCTCTTAAATCCATCCAATGATTTGGCCTCCACTGCCCTCTGTGGCAGGGAATTCCACAAATTCACAACTCTCTGGGTGAAAAAGTTTTTTCTCACCTCAGTTTTAAATGGCCTCCCCTTTATTCTAAGACTGTGTGGCCCCTGGTTCTGGACTCGCCCAACATTGGGAACATTTTTCCTGCATCTAGCTTGTCCAGTCCTTTTATAATGTTATATGTTTCTATAAGATGACCCCTCATCCTTCTAAACTCCAGTGAATGTATACTGAAGTGTCAAGTCCTTGCCGTGCTCTCCCCTCTCTCTCTCTCTCTCTGTCTCTCCAAACCTCCCGTGCTTCACATTGCCAACCGTTCCTCCACTTGCACAGAGTCCCAGAGCTCTGGAACCTCTTCCCTGAGCATCTCCATCTATCCAAACCATTAATTTTCCACCTCCCCAATCTCCCAGGCAGCACCCATAGTCGGGATCGAACCCGGGTCTCTGTTTCTGTAATGCCCCTGTCCCACTTAGGAAACCTGAACGGAAACCTCTGGGGACTTTGCGTCCCACGCAAGGTTTCCCTGCGGTTCCCGGAGGTTGCAGGAGGTTGCAGGTAGTGGAAGCAGGTAGGGAGACTGACAAAAACCTCCGGGAACCGCACGGAAACCTTGGGTGGGGCGCAAAGTCTCCAGAGGTTTCCGTTCAGGTTTCCTAAGTGGGACAGGGGCATAAAGCAGCAACTATACTGCTGTGCCACTATGTGTGTGTGTGAGTGTGTGTGTGTGTGTGTGTGTGTGAGTGTGAGTGTGTGTGTGTATGTGTGTGTGTGTGTGTGTTTATGTGTGTGTGTTATGTGTGTGTGTATGTGTGTGTGTGTGTGTGTGTGTGTGTGTGTGTGTGTGTGTGTGTGTGTGTGTGTGTGTGTGTGTGTGTGTGTGTGTGTGTGTGTGTGCGCGTGTATGTGCAGCAGACCCATTGCATTTTACGAAGAGAATGAGAAAGCCCAAATGCAGTGCGATTTTATTGCAAACCATGTCTATAAAAGGCAATGAACCTGAAGCATTGGAGCCAGCTGGGTTGGGAAGGAAGGTGGTTGCTACGAGCGGCAGATGTCAGAAGTCTAGTCACCCTTTCCCCCATACCCGCCCTCCCGTCCCCATTCCTGGCCAAGGGCCGTCGGACCTCAGAGACAGTCTCTGCAGTCGAGAGACACAAAACGCTGGGTAACTCAGCGGGATAGGCAGCATCTCTGGGAAGATGGAATGGGTGATGTTTTTCGAGTCGAGACCTCTCCTCAGACTGGTGAAACGAGGGATATAGACGATGATGTTGAGAGATAAAGAACAATGAATGAAAGATATGCTAAAAAGTAATGATGAAATAAAAACATAGAAACATAGAAATTAGGTGCAGGAGTAGGCCATTCGGCCCTTCGAGCCTGCACCGCCATTCAATATGATCATGGCTGATCATCCAACTCAGTATCCCGTACCTGCCTTCTCTCCATACCCCCGATCCCCTTAGCCACAAGGGCCACATCTAACTCCCTCTTAAATATAGCCAATGAACTGGCCTCAACTACCCTCTGTGGCAGAGAGTTCCAGAGATTCACCACTCTCTGTGTGAAAAAAGTTTTTCTCATCTCGGTTTTAAAGGATTTCCCCCTTATCCTTAAGCTGTGACCCCTTGTCCTGGACTTCCCCAACATCGGGAACAATCTTCCTGCATCTAGCCTGTCCAACCCCTTAAGAATTTTGTAAGTTTCTATAAGATCACCCCTCAATCTCCTAAATTCTAGAGAGTGTAAACGAAGTCTATCCAGTCTTTCTTCATAAGACAGTCCTGACATCCCAGGAATCAGTCTGGTGAACCTTCTCTGCACTCCCTCTATGGCAATAATGTCCTTCCTCAGATTTGGAGACCAAAACTGTACGCAATACTCCAGGTGTGGTCTCACCAAGACCCTCTACTGCAGGGTCTCACCAAGTCGCACTGGCTTCTCCAAAACAAGAAGCTGGTGCGACTTGGGTGGGGGAGGGATAGAGAGAGAGGGAATGCCGGGGCTACCTGAAGTGAGGGAAATCAATATTCATATCACTGGGCTGTAAGCTGCCCAGGCGAAATATGGGATGCTGTTCCTCCCATTCCCATTATCACCCATTCCTTCTCTCCAGAGATGCTGCCTGTCCCGCTGAGTTACTCCAACCTTTTGTGTCTATCTTCGGTTTAAACCAGCATCTGCAGTTCCTTCCTGCATGTCTCTCTGCAGCCAGAACCAGGGGCCACACGCAGTTTAAGAATAAGGGGTCGGCCATTTAGAACGGAGACGAGGAAACACTTTTTCTCACAGAGAGGGGTGAGTCTGTGGAATTCTCTGCCTCAGAAGGCGGTGGAGGCCGGTTCTCTGGATGCTTTCAAGAGAGAGCTATATAGGGCTCTTAAAGATAGCGGAGTCAGGGGATATGGGGAGAAGGTAGGAACGGGGTACTGATTGGGGATGGTCACATTGAATGGCGATGCTGGCTTGAAGGGCCGAATGGCCTACTCTTGCACCTATTGTCTATTGTCTCCGCAGTTGGAGAAACGCCCCCCGACGTCACTGTCCAGGGTCCAGGCAGCAAGATCTGGGAAGTCCACCAGACTTGCAGGTGTGTTTACATTGGCCGTGCCAGGCCTGGGGTCATGGTCCTGGCATCTACATCTTGACCAAGATGTTATCGTACTCCGTCTCGGAGTGGCTGTCGTTGTCGGCCTCAGGGCGCGACCCTTCGGCCGACCTCCCCCTGCTAGCCCCCTGCTTGGCGGTGGCGGGCACGGCGTAGTCGTCGGTGTGCGGGTTGTACGGGTACTCGTGTCCGCGGGGGTCGCACTCCTGGCCCTGCAGCCTCCAGGCGTGGCCCCTCATCTCCTCCGGGTAGTCGTAGAGCGAGGGGGCGTCCGAGCCCTCGGGCTCGTCGTAGATGTGGTCCCTGGGGCGGACCGTGGCCGGGCACGGGCAAGCCGACGCCACCTTCTCCTGCCGCCCGAAACCGCGCTCGTCGATGGTGTCGTACAGCGGGTATTCACTCGCCTGGGGCAGGAAGGTGGAGAATCCCGTGGTCTCGCCACCACCGTCCGGAGCCTTGACCGGCGGACAGAGGAGGGATGCGAGGCGCAGAGTCTGGGCGATTGAGTCGAAGGGAACGGCGTATTCAGATTCCTGGCCCGCTGCTGCCACCTCGTCCCGAGACTTCCTGGCCTTGCCCCGGGCCATTGGCCTGGGAATAACATCCAACACCTCAGAGTAGGTGGACTGTAGGTCAGGCTGGATGCCCCTGGCTTGACCTCCATGGCCCTTGGACCCTGGGTTGACCTTCCAGGGCAAGGTAGAAGCTGACCGGACGCTGGGCTCAGGGGCCACCTCCAGCGAGAGGCATCTCAGGGCCGGGAGAGTCGCATTGGCCATCTCGCCCTTGGCCTTGGCTGGCTGTTGGCCCTCAGTCTCTCCCACCTCCCCTTCTTCCTCGGCCTCCTGGGCTGAGCCGGGCCTGGAGGTCACCAGAGGCTCGTTGTCCCCATCGCTGGATGACCGCTTCTCCTCCCTGACACCCTGCCGGACAACCTTAATGGCCGATTCGATGATCTGGAAGATGCCATTGGCGTGGTTGGTGTCAAACTCGAAGCTGCCCTCCCCGGACATGCAGCGCCGGCCAGCCTCGAAGGAAAATGTCACCTGGAAACAGAGCAGCGAGACATTAGACAATCGGTGCAGGAGGAGGCCATTCGGCCCCTCTAGCCAGCACCGCCATTCAATGTGATCATGGCTGATCATCCCCAATCAGTAACCCATGCCTGCCTTCTCCCCATATCCCTTGATTCCACTAGCCCCTAGAGCTCTATCTAACTCTCTTTTAAACCCATCCAGTGAATTGGCCTCCACTGCCCTCTGTGGCAGGGAATTCCACAAATTCACAACTCTCTAGGTGAAAAAGTGTTTTAAATGGCCTCCCCTTTATTCTAAGTCTGTGGCCCCTGGTTCTGGACTCCCCCAACATTGGGAACATTTTTCCTGCATCTAGCTTGTCCAGTCCTTCTATAATTTTATACGTTTCTATAAGATCCCCTCTCACCCTTCTAAATCCCAGTGAATACAAGCCCAATATTTCCTCATATGACAGTCCCGCCATCCCGGGGGTTAACCTTGGAACCTTGTGGCCGAATTGACAGTCCTTTAGACAGAGTTGACGTGGATAAGCTTTTCTCACTGAGAGTAGGGAAGTTTCAAACAAGAGGATATGACTTGAGAATTAAGGGACAGAAGTTTAGGGGTAACATGAGGGGGAACTTCTTTACTCAGAGAGTGGTAGCTGTGTGGAATGAGCTTCCAGTGGAAGTGGTGGAGGCAGGTTCGATTTTATCATTTAAAAAATAAATTGGATAGGTATATGGACGGGAAAGGAATGGAGGGTTATGGTCTGAATGCAGGTAGATGGGACTAGGGGAGAGTAAGTGTTCGGCAGGGACTTGAAGGGCCGAGATGGCCTGTTTCCGCGCTGTAATTGTTATATGGTTATATGGTTTACCTTGTCCCGTCCAAAGCGCCTGAGGAACCTGTAGGGCCAGGTGTAGAGCACCTTTCCACGCTCCAGCTCCTTCAGCTGGAGGCTGTCCTCCTCCACAGCGAGCAAGAATGGTCCCTGGAGGCCACACCTATCCGCTGCTTCTGTCGTCCTCACGGTCACCCGGAACTCCTTCACTGCACAACACACAACGTAAACTGGTCAAAGATCCAGCTCGATACAGTGACACAGAGACACAGTGCCGAAACAGGCCCTTCAGCCCACCGAGCCCAGGCCGACCAGCCATCACCCCTGGCCCCATAGCAGAAGTGTCCACATCGCGGGGCTGGGAACTGGAAGTATCCCGAGCTAATTCTGCCACCACCATCATCTATTGCAGGGGTGGGGAACCTTTTCATGTTGGAAGGCGGCATTAAGTTAGCTGTAATCTAATAAGGCCACATCTAAGAAACTTCAATTAAATATACAGTGCTATATCTGCCTCAGAGGGCGGTGGAGGCCAGTTCGCTGGAACCAGGGGCCACAGTTTAAGAATAAGGGGTAAGCCATTTAGAACGGAGACGTGGAAACACTTTTTCTCACAGAGAGTGGGGAATCTGTGGAATTCTCTGCCGCAGAGGGCAGTGGAGGCGGGTTCCCTGGATGCTTTCAAGAGAGAGCTAGATAGGGCTCTTAAAAATAGCGGAGTCAGGAGATATGGGGAGAAGGCAGGAACGGGGTACTGATTGGGGATGATCAGCCATGATCACATTGAATGGCGGTGCTGGCTCGAAGGGCCGAATGGCCTACTCCTGCACCTATTGTCTATTGTCTAGTGTCTACTTCACGACATTTATCTTGAAGGTTGTCGAAGAGATCTATTCCTCGTGTCCTACCCGTAAGAGTGCCCAAAGCGAGTAACTCTTCGTGGCAATAAAACAGCCCTCATGACTTACTAATGTTTTAATTGTGGCCCTCTGTCGGGGAGGATTATTTTGTTGAATCTTCTTTCACTCTTTGGTATTTTAAATACGTTCATTTTAAGATTAAAATAAAAATAATAAAAGACGAACAAAAACATATTAATAAAAATAAAAGGATTAGTTCGACAAAATTTGGATCCATTCAAAAGGCCGCACTTAATGGCCTCGAAGGCCACCCCTGGTCTATTGCAACAAGTGATGGCTCGCACTGATTGTCGCCGGATGCTGGAGCCCTTTTCAGGACGGACGATGGCAGCGATGTCAACATTTGGGACGACAGATGGCACAATGGGCTAAGTGTTCGGCTGGCAACCGGAAGGTAGCCGGTTCGAATCCCGCTTGGAGTGCATACTGTCGTTGTGTCCTTGGGCAAGACACTTCACCCACCTTTGCCTGTGTGTGAATGTGTGTGAATGTGTGTGAGTGATTGGTGGTGGTCGGAGGGGCCGTAGGCGCAGATTGGCAGCCACGCTTCCGTCAGTCTGCCCCAGGGCAGCTGTGGCTACAGAAGTAGCTTACCACCACCGAGTGTGACTGAGGAGTGAATGAATAATGCGATGTAAAGCGCCTTGAGTATTCTAGAAAGGCGCTATATAAATCCCATCCATTATTATTATTATTATTATTGATCATTATTCAGACTGTATCCAACACCCCATTACAATCGAAGTGTTCTTGGTCTTGTGCTGAAACTTTAAGTCTCCACCCCTTGGTAATCGAGCCAACTTCAATATCTCTGTTCACACAAGCACTAAAGTGTAGGTCTACAATTATTATTATTATTTGAAACATGGAAGACGGACACGAAAGAATCCTACCCACTAGGAACAATTTACAATTTTACCGAAGCCAATTGACCTACCAGCCTGCACGTCTTTGGAGTGTGGGAGGAAACCGGAGCACCCGGAGAAAACCCACGGGGTCACGGGGAGAACGTACAAAGTCCTTGCACCCCTAGGTAGGATCGAACTCAATCTCTGGCACCATAAGGTAGCAATTCTATCATGGCACCATAAGGTAGCAATTCTATCATTGCACCAATGTGCTACCCTAAAATAAAATAGGTCACATTCTGTCCTGGGCCTGCACCATTGCCAGAGTGAGGCCCAGCGCAAATTGGAGGAACAGCACCTCATATTTGCTTGGGTGATTTACACTCCAGCGGTATGAACATTGACTTCTAGAATTTCAGGTAGTCCGTGCTTTCTCCCTCCTTCCCCTCTCCTTCCCACCTCTCCCACAAGCCTACTGTCTCCACCTCTTCCTTTCCTTTTCCCACCCCCCCACCCCCCGACATCAGTCTGAAGAAGGGTCTAGAACCGAAACATTGCCTATTCCTTCGCTCCATAGATGCTGCCTGACCCGCTGAGTTACTCCAGCACTCTGTGAAACGTCACCTATCCATGTTCTCCACAGATGCTGCCTGACCCGCTGAGTAACTCCAGCACTCTGTGAAACGTCACCTATCCATGTTCTCCACAGATGCTGCCTGACCCGCTGAGTAACTCCAGCACTCTGTGAAACGTCACCTATCCATGTTCTCCACAGATGCTGCCTGACCCGCTGAGTTACTCCAGCACTCTGTGAAACGTCACCTATCCATGTTCTCCACAGATGCTGCCTGACCCGCTGAGTAACTCCAGCACTCTGTGAAACGTCACCTATCCATGTTCTCCACAGATGCTGCCTGACCCACTGAGTTATGGTGCAGCAGCATCTATGGAGCTAAGGAAATAGGCAACGTTTCGGGCCGAAATCCTTCTGGAAATAGGCAACGTTTCGGGCCGAAACCCTTACGGGTTTCGACCCAAAACGTTGCCTATTTCCTTAGCGCCATAGATGCTGCCTGACCCGCTGAGTAACTCCAGCACTCTGTGAAACGTCACCTATCCATGTTCTCCACAGATGCTGCCTGACCCGCTGAGTTACTCCAGCAATTTGTGCCCCGTGTGTGTATTAACCAGCATCTGCAGTTCTTTGTTTCTGATCTTTTAAATAATGGGCCATCATCCTTTCTTTACCTTAATTCAAACAATATCAGTTTTTTATCAGGGGATCTCTGCTGATCAAAAAGTTGCATTGTCTTTGCATTTTCTAGAAATTTTCCGAGATGCCTGATCTTGCTATGAGTGTGAGCCTGCCACGCCATTGTGTGTTGTTGATAACATCTCAAATGCTTCCTCTTTTAAATGATACACACAGGCAAGTACCTTCCTGTGTGCTGCGGTTTTCAAAGTAGGCCTATCTGAAGGTAGAAAGCAGAAGTTCCACATGTTAACCCCAAAGCAGCAAAGAGTGGAAGGGTTACTCTTGTCCCTCACTACAAATTTGGGACGTGCTGTGTACCCCAGACTTAGCACAAGTCCGGTGTCCGTGTTACCCCCCCCCCCCCCCCGGCTCCCAGACGCTGGCTGGCTGGCTGGCTGGCTGGCTGGCTGGCTGACTGACTGACTGACTGACTGACTGACTGACTGACTGACTGACTGACTGACTGACTGACTGACTGACTGACTGACTGACTGACTGACTGACTGACTGACTGACTGACTGACTGACTGACTGACTGACTGACTGACTGACTGACTGACTGACTGACTGACTGACTGACTGACTGACTGACTGACTGACTGACTGACTGACTGACTGACTGACTGACTGACTGACTGACTGACTGACTGACTGACTGACTGACTGACTGACTGACTGACTGACTGACTGACTGACTGACTGACTGACTGACTGACTGACTGACTGACTGACTGACTGACTGACTGACTGACTGACTGACTGACTGACTGACTGACTGACTGACTGACTGACTGACTGACTGACTGACTGACTGACTGACTGACTGACTGACTGACTGACTGACTGACTGACTGACTGACTGACTGACTGACTGACTGACTGACTGACTGACTGACTGACTGACTGACTGACTGACTGACTGACTGACTGACTGACTGACTGACTGACTGACTGACTGACTGACTGACTGACTGACTGACTGACTGACTGACTGACTGACTGACTGACTGACTGACTGACTGACTGACTGACTGACTGACTGACTGACTGACTGACTGACTGACTGACTGACTGACTGACTGACTGACTGACTGACTGACTGACTGACTGACTGACTGACTGACTGACTGACTGACTGACTGACTGACTGACTGACTGACTGACTGACTGACTGACTGACTGACTGACTGACTGACTGACTGACTGACTGACTGACTGACTGACTGAGAAATTCACCACAAGGGCAAGTTGATCGGTTCCCACAGTCCTCTACCTCTTTCTCAACCTCTGTGATGTCCCTATTCTTGCTTTCCCAATGCTCCCCTCCATCGAGAAAACGTTGGGGCAAGTCATTCACAGACAAAAAAAAGAATCAGATCCTGCTTTTCTTGTGAGAGTCCCTTGTGTTCTTCAGTTTAGTTTATTGTCACGTGTACCGAGGTACAGTGAAAAGCTTTTGTTGCATGCTATCGTCAGCAGAAAGACAATACATGATTACAATCGAGCCATTTATAGTGTGTAGATACATGATAAGGGAAGAATGTTTAGTGCAAGGTAATGCCAATAAAGTCCGATCAAGGATAGTCCGAGGGTCTCAAACCAGGTAGATAGTAGTTCAGGACTGCTCCCTGGTTGTGGTAGGATGGTTCAGTTGCCTGATAACAGCTGGGAAGACACTGTCCCTGAATCTGGAGGTGTGCGTTGTCACACTTCTGTACTTTTTACCCGATGGGAGAGGGGAGAAGAGGGAGTGACTCCCCGCCCACCGCTGGGTCACGGTGAGTGTGTGAGTGTGTGTGTGTGTGAGTGTGAGTGTGTGTTGGTGCGTGTGAGTGTTGATGTATGTGAGTGGGAGTGTGTGTCTGTGTGTCTGTGAGTGTGTGTGTGTGTGTGAGAGTGTGCGTGAGAGTGTTGGTGTGTGTGAGTGTTGGTATGTGAGCATTGGGAGTGTGACTGTGTGTGTGTTGGTGTGTGTGTGTGTGAGTGTGTGTGTGTGTGTGTGTGTGTGTGTGTGTGTGTTTGTGTGATTGTTGGCGTGTGTGAGTGTTGGTGTGTGTGTGAGTGTGAGTGTGAGTGCGTGTGAGTGTGTGTGTGTGAGTGAGTGTGTGTGTGTGTGTAGATCTGGAGGTTGCTAATCCGTGACCGAGAGTTACTTCCCCCTCGGTTGTGGTCAGTGTGTACATTAACCGTCGCGGTGTATGTACAGACGTTGCAGATGCTGCGTGACTCGCAGCCAGAGCAGGAAGCTGAGAAAGCCACCGTCAAAAATCTTTTCCATGACGTGAGTGAGTGTCGCTGAGTACAGGAGGTGGCTTCACACTGCGTCCGGCATAGACAATAGACAATAGACAAAAGGTGCAGGAGGAGGCTGATCATCCCCAATCAGTACCCCATTCCTGCCTTCTCCCCATATCCCCTGACTCCGCTATTCCCCTGACTCCGCATGTAGCTAGAATACCCACAGGATGCACAGAGCACCCTCTGCCTCCACAACATCTGCCCCCTTGCCCACTGCCTCCCCTCACACACTCCTCCCCTCTACCCCTTCACCCTCTGCCTCCTCACCCACTCATTCCCTCTGCCCCTCCATCCACTCCTCTTCTCTGCCTCTCACCCCCTGCTTCCCTATCTAGAATAGAACAACGTTTATATGTTTCTGCTGTCATACAAACAAGACACACAATTAAGACAATTTACATAAACATCCATCACAGTGAATCTCCAAACGCCTCCTCACTGTGATGGAAGGCAAAGTCTTGTCTCTCCCCCGTTCTTTATTCTTCTCCCAATGTTAAAGCCCCCAGCGGGCTATGGCGCCGGGCGATGTAAGGCACCGCTCCGGGTCGTTTTTAACCCCGCGATTCGGGCGGGAGAAGTTGCCGTTGCGGGAGCTCCGAAAAGCGGTCTCCCACCAGGGACCCGCGAGCTCCCGATGTCACCGTCCACCGGGCCTGCGGCCGGAGCCTCTGAAGCTCCGGAGTCGGGTCGCAGACGCGGGCCACCACAGCTCCCCACCCTCCGAAGCCGGCCAGCTCCACCATGGTGAGTCCGCAGGCTCCGCGACTGGAGCCCTCAGGTTGGTTCCGGCTGGAGGCCGCTCCACGGTGCTAGGCCCCAACGACAACGGAGACCCGACAGGGAAAAGGTCAGATCCCCCGTACAGGGAAGAGATTTAAAAGTCCCCCCCCCCCACATATACACAGTTAAAAATAATATATAAACTACGACCAAACCATACACTTATCAGTACAAAAAGAAAATAAAGGCAGACGGACTGCAGAGGCCGCTGCCGGGAGGCGCGCCACTTCCGAACTCGTGATCCCCTCTTCCCCTCCCCCACTCATCCCCTCTGCTTCCCCACCCACTCATCCCCTCTCCCCCCACATCCCCTCTGCCTCTTACCCACTCATATGATAGGAGAAGAATTAGGCCATTCGGCCCATCAAGTCTACTCTGCCATTCAATCATGGCTGATCTATCCCTCCCCCCCCCCTAATCCCGATCTCCTGCCTGCTCCCCATAACCCCTGACACCCGTACTAATCAAGAATCTATCTATCCCTGCCTTAAAAATATCCACTGACTTGGCCCCCACGGCTTTCTGCGGCAAATAATTCCACAGATTCACCCCCTCTGCCTCTCACCCTCTGATCCCTCTCACCCACAATGTCCATGTCCATGTTGAAAACATGATGCCACAGACTTGGCCCTCCATTCCCTGCAAATCCATGTGCCTGTCTAAACTCCTACTAAACACCACTATCGTATCTGCCTCCACCACCACCAGTGTGTTCCAGGCACCCACCACCCTCTGTGTAAAAAAATAATCTTGCACCCCTCATCTCTTTCAACTTTACCCCTCTCGAAGCTATGCCCTCTAGTGCTGGACACTTCCACCCTGGGGAAAAGGGACTGAGTGTTGACCATGTCTATGCCTATCTAAAGGACAACTAGAAAGGGCAGTTCAATGCTGCCTCGGCCAGCAATACCCACAGCTCTTGAATGTGTTAAAATAACAAAAATAGCTGATGTGTGTGAGGCTGCAACAAATAGCCAACAGGGCCCTGTATCTGCTCACAATCTCCACTTCTACTTCACCAGATATCGCACTTCATCAGCAGCTAACATTTTCCAACCACACAGCAAGTAAAAGGTGTGGTCAGCGGCAGAGTTGCTGACGTTCGGCGCTTACAGGGCCAGAGGCCCGGGTTCGATCCCGACTACGGGTGCTGTCGGTACGGAGTTTGGACCTTCTCCCCGTGACCTGCGTGGGTTTGTAAATTTAAAATTGTCCCTAATGTGTGTAGGACAGTGCTAGTGTGCGGGGGGGTCGGCGGTCGGCACGGACTCGGTGGGCCGAAGGGTCTGTTTCCGTGGTGTACCTTAGACAATAGACAATAGGTGCAGGAGTGGGCCATTCGGCCCTTCGAGCCAGCACCGCCATTCAATGTGATCATGGCTGATCATCCCCAATCAGTAACCCGTTCCTGCCTTCTCCCCATATCCCCTGACTCTGCTATCTTTAAGAGCCCTATCTAGCTCTCTCTTGAAATCATCCAGAGAACCGGCCTCCACCGCCCTCTGAGGCAGAGAATTCCACAGATTCACAACTCTCTGTGAGAAAAAGTGTTTCCTCGTCTCCGTTCTAAATGGCTTACCCCTTATTCTTAAACTGTGTGTGGCCCCTGGTTCTGGTCTCCCCCGATATCGGGAACATGTTTCCTACCCCTAGCGTGTCCAAACCCTTAATATGTTTCAATAAGATCCTTGTGTCCAAGCGAGGGGTGGGGGTGCCCCCTCCCTCTCTACTGATTTTATTTTTAATTTTTATTTTTTTAATCAAAAATATTTATTCAAATATTAAAATAGTATTTACAATACAATAAAACAAAACACCC
Organism: Amblyraja radiata; assembly: GCF_010909765.2. Lineage (NCBI taxonomy): Eukaryota > Metazoa > Chordata > Chondrichthyes > Rajiformes > Rajidae > Amblyraja > Amblyraja radiata. Next base: position 15,624,820 of record NC_045994.1, read on the forward strand.
TCATAATAAAAGATGACCAAATATGCTAAGCAACTGCTAAACAACTATATTGCAATCCTTGTCCAGGATACATTCAACCCCCCTCGGTGTCCAGTGGTCACGGAACTCCCTCAGGGTGCCCGTAGACAGGGCGTATTCCCTTTCTATCCGCACCCGGGCACAGACGTATCCCCGGAAAAGGGGCAGGCAGCCGGCTAGGGTAGCGCCTTCCACTGTCTGGCGCCTTGACTCGCGGATGGCCAGCTTGGCCTCCCTCTCTACTGATGGAAGGTGGCAACAAGTGTAGACCACAGGCCGTTGTGGAGTGTGTGTTCTCGCTCTGTAACTGTATGTGGTAGTGGCTCAGAGATACGCCGCTGGGTGGCGTGGCCCCAGCTCCGAACCATTTCCCACTCTGCCTCCAGTCTTCCCCGCTCTCTACCCACATTCTGAGCCGACTCTCAGGGACACGCTCACATTGAACGATCGCTGACCATTTGTTCGTACGTCTGTACACACACACACACACACACACACACACACACACACACACACACACACACACACACACACACACACACACACACACACACTGAACTTTTTTCCCTCTCTCTTGTTATCATATTAGTTTACAATGTACGATGTTTACATATTCATGTTTTAGAAAGAATTGCAGATGCTGGTGAAATCGATAGTGGACACAAAATGTAACTCAGCGGGACAGGCAGCATCTATGGAGAGAAGGAATTGGCGACGTTTCAGGTGGAGACCCTTCTTCAGACTGATGTGTTTCTGCAAGTGAGAATTTCATTGTTTTGTCTGGGACATATGACGATAAAACACTCTGGACTCTTGACTCTTGTTCTCCAACCCCCCCCCCCCCCGCCTGATCCCCTCCTCTCCGAGCCCTCACCTCCTCCAGCTACTCAGACAGTCAGCGATTTCCCATGAAGCAGAGATAGAGAGAGAGAGGTTTCGGACAACCCACGCCTCGTCTACACGCCCAGCTGTGTCATTCTTTCCACAGGGGAAGCTCGGCTCATCACAGAGTGGAAGCATCTCGAGACCATCTCCTAGAACAAGATGCCTATCTAGTTTCTATTTTTCGAGAATGAGCTGTTTCACAAAGCACAGCAGAAATATGTTGCAGCATTTGCTGGGTCACCAGGGAGGGAACTGACCCTAAAGTGACCAAAATTACTTGGCCTTCCAATCCCATTGGTGGCAATCCCATTTTTTGTCTGCCTTCGATTTTTTTCCAGCATTTGCAGTTCCTTCTTAAACTTTGCATCCTGCTGAGTTACTCCAGCTTTTTGTGTCTGTCTACGCTTTAAATAATAATAATAATGGATGGGATTTATATAGTGCCTTTCTAATACTCAAGGCGCTTTACATCGCATTATTCATTCACTCCTCAGTCACACTCGGTGGTGGTAAGCTACTTCTGTAGCCACAGCTGCCCTGGGGCAGACTGACGGAAGCGTGGCTGCCAATCTGCGCCTACGGCCCTTCCGACCACCACCAATCACTCCCACACATTCACACACATTCACACACAGGCAAAGGTGGGTGAAGTGCCTTGCCCAAGGACACAACAACAGTATGCACTCCAAGCGGGATTCGAACCGGCTACCTTCCGGTCGCCAGCCGAACACTTAGCCCATTGTGCCAGCACCTGCAGTTCCTTGCCCAACATCTTAGTCCATGTCTTTTTGAATATTTACACAGAGGGGGAGATGACCACAAGTACACAGAGAGGGTATCCGGAGCGGGGTCCCTCACCGGGGACCCCTGGAGGGGGAGCTCCGACCGCTGGCCCTGCGGTCTGCGGTGCTTCCGGCTACAGCGCGGCGGGGACTTTAGATCTTTGACCGCCAGCCAGCGGGCCACACCAACCTGAAGCCGCGGTCTCCGGTGGGGAGGCACCGATTCATGGCTTACGTGGACTTTACCTTGTCTTCTCATCTGGATGCCCGCAGCGGCGGCTGCAGAGGGTTGATGTCCCGACCACGGGGGAAAATGGAGGAGGATTGGCCAAATTGTGTGCCTTCCACCACAATGATGAATGCTGTGGTGGATGTTTATGTTAAATTTTTATTGTGTTTTTGTGTGTGTCTTTTTCATTGTACCGCTGCTGACAAATTCATTTCACTTGCACTTTATGTGCAAGTGACGAATAGAACTGACTGATTGATTGATTGATTGATTGATTGATCGATCGATCGATTGATTGATTGATTGATTGATTGATTGATTGATTGATTGATTGATTGATTGATTGATTGATTGATTGATTGATTGATTGCCTTACCGGCCTTGCGGGTGCTGTACAGCGAGTTCTCCTCCATTGGCACCATGATATTCTTCTTCACCTTCTTTGACCGCTGGAAACCGTCAGCCTTATTCGGCCCCGGCCGATCACCCCAGAACATCTGGAAGGAGAAAAGCACCGGCGAAATTTCAGTTTGGTTTAGAGATAGGTAGATAGATAGATAGATAGATAGATAGATAGATAGATAGATAGATAGATAGATAGATAGATAGATAGATGGATAGATAGATAGATAGATAGATAGATAGATAGATAGATAGATAGATAGATAGATAGATAGATAGATAGATAGATAGATAGATAGATAGATAGATAGATAGATAGATATAATTTATTGCCACACAACCAGGGTTGGTGGAAATTTGGGTTGTCAGCAGCAGTACAATGATAAAGAACACACAATAAAACTGTAACACAAACATCCACCACAGCATTCATCACTGTGGTGGAAGGCACAAAAATTTGGCCAGTCCTCCTCCATTTCCCCCCCCGTGTACAGGACCAGAGTCCAGTCAGTCCAGGATCGGCTCTTGCTCTTCCTCACCGGAGACCGCGGCTTTAGATTTTTGTAGGCCGCAGGCCGGCGGTCGAGATTTAAAGTCCCCGCCGCAGCCAGAAGCACCGTAGACTGCAGGGCAGATACAGCAAGGAAACAGGCCCTTCGGCCCACCGAGTCTGCACTGACCTGCCATCCCTGCACTATCCTACACACACACTAGGGACAAGTACATTTATACCATGCATATTAACCTACAAACCCACACACTAACACTATCCTACACACACTAGGGACAATTTACAATTTTACCAAGCCAATTAGCCTACAAAACCTATACGTCTTTGGAGTGTGGGAGGAAACCGGAGAAAACCCACGCAGGGAGAACGTACAAACTCCATGCAGACAGCACCCGTAGTCAGGATCGAACCCAGGTCTCTGGCATTGTTAGGCAGCAACTCTACCGGTGGACCACTGTGCCGCATCTTTCTATGGATGAAAGATTACTCTTCTTCACCACGTGGCTATGTACCACACGTCTGCCATCCTTTCTGGCCCTGGTTGCATCCACTGATGTGATTATCCGGCATCCCACGGCCTTGCTCCTCCTGGCTACGTTCCTGGTTGGAACCACACAGTTTCCACTGGTCAACCTGTCACCATCTGGGATAAACAGCGATTGTAACCTGTTGTTCTTGGTCTCTATACAAAATCGCTGTTGACAACTCAACTAGATTGTGACACTCTGAAATGTGAAGATTGTGTGTGTGTGTGTGATGCCACTGGGAGATGTAACGACAAATATCTTTCAAATACCATCTAATACAGGAGATGAGGAAGAATTTGTTTAGTCAGAGGGCGGTGACTGTGGAATTCTTTGCCGCAGACGGCTGTGGAGGCCAAATATCAGAGTTAGATAGATTCTTGATTAGTACGGGTGTCAGGGGTTATGGGGAGAAGGCAGGAGAATGGGGTTAGGAGGGAGAGACTTGATGGGCCGAATAGCCTAATTCTGCTCCTGTCACTTTTGACCTTCATGTGTTCGATTGTCTAATTTAGACACTGAGCCTTTAGCTAGCTTGTAAGTTCATAAGAGCAGAATTAGGCCATTCGGCCCATCAAGTCTACCCCGGCATTCAATCATGGTTATTCTATCTCTACCTCCTAACCCTCCTTCAGAAGAAGGGTCTGGACCCGAAACGTCACCCCTTGAATCTGAAGAAGGGTCTCGACCTGAAACGTCACGCATTCCTTCTGCCTGTCCCACTGCATTACTCCTGCATTTTGTGTCTATCTTCGGTGTAAACCAGCATCTGCAGTTCCTTCCTACACATTGTCTGGGACATGTTTTGGAGCATTCTCAGGCTGTGACAGGCGCTATAGAAATGCACAACTTTCTTTCCTTTCCTCAGTTTGTCAAGTGTAGTTTAGTTCATTGCCACACGGGTTAGTCAAGTGAAAGTCAATGTTCCCGATGTTGGGGGAGTCCAGAACCAGGGGCCACAGTTTAAGAATAAGGGGTCGGCCATTTAGAACAGAGGTGAGGAAACACTTTTTCTCACAGAGAGTTGTGAGTTGTGGAATTCTCTGTCTCAGAGGGCGGTGGAGACTTTGGATACTTTCAAGAGAGCGCTCTTGAAGATAGCGGAGTCAGGGGATATGGGGAGAAGGCAGGAACGGGGTACTTATTGTGGATGATCAGCCATGATCACAGTGAATGGCGGTGCTGGCTTGAAGGGATGTATGGCCTACTCCTCCACCTATTGCCTGTTGTCTATCAAGAGCCAGTCTCTGACGCATGAGGGGATCACACTAACAACTGCAGAACTTACCGGAAAGGCCATTTCACACAGTGTCTGATTCCAGTCATCGTACTCTGATGATTCTGCGGCAAACACAAAGAGTTTCTCGATGGTTTCCACGTGGAAGGCTCGGCAGTCGGAGGGGCAAGAGTCGCCCGGGGACTCCGTGATACGGATACAGTCGCTCAGCTTGATCACCTTCTTGTTCTCTGCTTTCCTGGTGCTTTGCCTCTCGCTCAGGCTCACCCCCTCCTTGAACTCAAAGTACTCCAGGCGGGCGACAGAACAGGTGGTCTCTCCGTACAGCAGCACCCACACCTTCTTCCATTTCTGCACGGCAAACATAAAAACATAGAAAATAGGTGCAGGAGTAGAGGCCATTCGGCCCTTCATGCCTGCCCCGCCATTCAATATGATCATGGCTGATCATCCAACTCAGTATCCCATCCCTGCCTTCTCTCCATACCCCCTGATCCCTTTAGCCACAAGGGCCACATCTAACTCCCTCTTAAATATAGCCAATGAAGTTGCCTCAATTACCTTCTGTGGCAGAGAATTCCACAGATTCACCACTCTCTGTGTGAAAAATGTTTTCCTCATCTCGGTCCTAAAAGATTTCCCCCTTATCCTTAAACTGTGACCCCTAGTTCTGGACTTCCCCAACATCAGGAATAATCTTCCTGCATCTAGCCTGTCCAACCCCTTAAGAATTTTGTAAGTTTCTACAAGATCCCCCCTCAATCTTCTAAATTCTAGCGAGTACAAGCCGAGTCTATCCAGTCTTTCTTCATATGAAAGTCCTGCCATCCCAGGCAAGAGAGTCAAAGACTCGTCAAGCACATGAAACAGACTTCTCGGTTAATTCCCGGCATGGCGGGACTGTCATATGATGCTAGTATGGAGCGGCTGGGCTTGTACATGCTGGAATTTAGAAGAATGAGAGGGGATCTTATTGAAACATATAAGATTATTAAGGGTTTGGAAATTTGATCAGTCTGAAGAAGGGTTTTGGCCCGAAACGTTGCCTATTTCCTTCGCTCCATAGATGCTGCTGCACCCGCTGAGTTTCTCCAGCACTTTTGTCTACCTTCCATTTTCCAGCATCTGCAGTTCCTTCCTAAACACATGAAACAGACCATTCGGCCCATCACGTCCTTGTTCATCACTCACTGAAAGTAAGCATGCAGGTACAGCAGGCAGTGAATAAAGCGAATGGCATGTTGGCCTTCATAACAAGAGGAGTTGAGTATAGGAGCAAAGAGGTCCTTCTGCAGTTGTACAGGGCCCTAGTGAGACCACACCTGGAGTATTGTGTGCAGTTTTGGTCTCCAAATTTGAGGAAGGACATTCTTACTATTGAGGGAGTGCAGCGTAGGTTCACCAGGTTAATTCCCGGGATGGCGGGACTGTCATATGTTGATAGTATGGAGCGGCTGGGCTTGCACACTCTGGAGTTTAGAAGGATGAGAGGGTATCTTATTGAAACATATAAGATTGTTAAGGGTTTGGACACGCTAGAGGCAGGAAACATGTTCCCGACGTTGGGGGAGTCCAGAACCAGGGGCCACAGTTTAAGAATAAGGGGTACGCCATTTAGAACGGAGATGAGGAAAAACGTTTTCACACAGAGGGTTGTGAATCTGTGGAATTCTCTGCCTCAGAAGGTAGTGGAGGCGGGTTCTCTGGATGCTTTCAAGGGAGAGTTCGATAGAGCTCTTAAAGATAGTGGAGTCAGGGGATAAGGGGAGAAGGCAGGAATGGGGTATTGATTGGGGATGACCAGCAATGATCACAGTGAATGGCGGTGCTGGCTCGAAGGGCCAAATAGGCTACTCCTGCACCTATTGTCTATGTCCATGCCAATCATTTTGTCCACCGACACCGACCCCATTTGCCTGCATCAGGTCCACACCATTCAATGTGGAAAGGTAGACATGAAAAGAGCAACTCAGTAGGACAGGCAGCGTCTCTGGAGAGAAGGAACGGGATGACCCGACTCGAGACATCACCCATTCCTTCTCTCCAGAGATGCTGCCTGTCCCGCTGAGTTACTCCAGCGTTTTGTGTCTATCTGCAGTTCCTTCCTGCACAGCACTATTTGCATGGCATGTTCCCCGAGCTGTCGCCCTGATTAGGAAGCAAACTCAGAGGAACGGTGAAGGAGAATTCTTCACAAGAGCCAAGGGCAAGAGTCGGCTGCCCAAATGCTTTGCCCAGCCATCTCCGTGACTCCGTTCGGGAGAGTCATTATGGGTTGAGAATGAACCTACTTCACTGTGGTGATCAATCACAATGAATGTCGACAAGACCACAGCCGTTAGTGCTCTTTTATCGAGAGCCTTCAAGGTTTGCACAAGATAACAAGGCAATTAAAGGTGAAGAAGGCCATCCATCCACTTCCATTACACACGCCCACACACAAACGTGCAGCCAAATACCAATCCAACTCAATCAGTCTGAAGAAGGGTCTCGACCCGAGACGTCACCCAGTCCATCTCTCCAGAGATGCTGCCTGTCCCGCTGAGTTACTCCAGCATTTAGTGTCTAACCCCAATCCAACTCAATCCACACGTTCGCTTACGACACCAGCCGTAGTGGGCCAGGTATCAAATATAGATGTGACAGAGTACAGGAAGGAGATTGAGAACCTCGCAACCTGATGCCAAGACAACGCCCTCTGCCTCAAAGATGGACACAGAGTGCTGGAGTAACTCAGTGGGACAGGCAGCATCTCTGGAGAGAAGGAATGGGTGATGTTTCGGGTCGAGACCCTTCTGCAGACCAGAAACGTCACCCATTCCTTCTGTCCCGCTGAGTTACTCCAGCATTTTGTGTCCATCTCCGGTGTAAACCAGCATCTACAGTTCCTTCCTACACATCCTCCCCTCAATGTCATATGTCTGTGTCTGTGTCTGTGTCCGTCTGTGTCTGTCTGCGTCTGCGTGTTCTTGTGAGTACGTGTACACACATACAAACACACACTGAACTTTTTTTCTCTCGTTTATCATATTGTTTAGAGTGTACTCTACTAGATTTACTAGAATGTTGCCTGGGTTTCAGCAACTAAGTTACAGAGAAAGGTTGAACAAGTTAAGGCTTTATTCTTTGGAGCGCAGAAGGTTAAGGGGGGACTTGATAGAGGTTTTTAAAATGATGAGAGGGATAGACAGAGTTGACGTGGAAAAGCTTTTCCCACTGAGAGTAGGGAAGATTCAAACAAGGGGACATGACTTGAGAATTAAGGGACTGAAGTTTAGGGGTAACATGAGGGGGAACTTCTTTACTCAGAGAGTGGTAGCTGTGTGGAATGAGCTTCCAGTGAAGGTGGTGGAGGCAGGTTCGTTTTTATCATTTAAAAATAAATTGGATAGTTATATGGATGGGAAAGGAATGGAGGGTTATGGTCTGAGTGCAGGTATATGGGACTAGGGGAGAATACGTGTTCGGCACGGACTGGAAGGGTCGAGATGGCCTGTTTCCGTGCTGTAATTGTTATATGGTTATATGGTACTATGTTTACATATTCTGTTGTGCCACAGCAAGTATGAATGTCATTGTTCTATCTGGGACGCATGACAATGAAATTCTCTTGACTCTTGACACGATTGTTCTATCATGAGGAGATGTTGGAAGAAGAAGTGGTCAAAAGCTCAGACAGGGAGGTTTTAGAGTGAGGAGAGAAAGCCGGAGAGGTGGCCAGACGGCCAGACGGCCAAGGGGCCCCAGCTACATGGAGACACAACCACCACAGGCCAAGGCGGCGCAAGTCCAAGATGTGCCGGTGAGCAGTGACGGAGCGTTGCGGCTGGGACAGGAGGAGCTGCACGGGTGGGGAAAGATGCACTGGAGGGGCTGGATGGGTGGGGAAAGATGCATAGGAGGAGCTGCACGGGTGGGGAAAGATGCACTAGAGGAGCTGCACGGGTGGGGAAAGATGCACTGGAGGAGCTGCACGGGTGGGGAAAGATGCACTGGAGGAGCTGCACGGGTGGGGAAAGATGCACTGGAGGAGCTGCACGGGTGGGGAAAGATGCACTGGAGGGGCTGCACGGGTGGGGAAAGATGCACTGGAGGGGCTGCACGGGTGGGGAAAGATGCACAGGAGGAGCTGCACTGGTGGGGGGAAATGCACTGGAGGGGCTGCACGGGTGGGGAAAGATGCACTGGAGGGGCTGCATGGGTGGGGAAAGATGCACTGGAGGGGCTGCACGGGTGGGGAAAGATGCACTGGAGGTGCTGCACGGGTGGGGAAAGATGCACTGGAGGGGTTGCACGGGTGGGGAAAGATGCACAGGAGGAGCTGCAAGGGTGGGAAAGGTGAGGTCGTGGGGGTAGCTGAAGAGAAGGAAGTGTGATATAAAACTGAGGAACTGTACACTCAGCAGGAACCTGCAGGGTTCAGTGAACTCAGGGGGGGGGGGGGGGTGGACGAGGAAGATGAAGTCAAGTTGGTACCCGACAGATGCCAGGTGTACGGAGCGTGCAGTGGCCAGGGGTGCCCAGAATGGACAAGGACACAGGCAGATGTTTTCGCAAATTCCTAGCCCGAAGAAGGGTCTCAACCCGAAACGTCACCCATTCCTTCTCTCCAGAGACGCTGCCTGTCCCGCTGAGTTACTCCAGCACTGAGTTACTCCAACACGTCTTCAGTTTGAACCTGCACCTGCAGTTCCTTCCTACACATGCAGAACAGAGACGCCTGGGCCTGACTCAACCTGGCACCTTCAGATGTGGGAGATACGCCACCATGAAGCTCACCATCAGTGACAGCCGGCAGGTGTGGTGTATCTGTCCATCCCCCCCCCCACCCCCCTACCCCCACCCCCAGCACCAACTGTAGCTTGGCACCTGTATCAGCGCAGGAAGTGGGTGCAGGGCACAGGGTGGGGGTGGGGGTGGGGGGTGGTGCAGGTGAAGAGTGTATCTGTTGCCTCCTCTGTGGAACGTGACCCACAGAAGCTTCACATTTAGGTTCAGAGATATAGTGCCCTTCGACCCACCGAGTCCACACCTATCAAGCCTTATAGAAACATATGAAATAGGTGCAGGATGAGGCCCTTCGGCCATTCGAGCCAGCACCGCCATTCATTGTGATCATGGCCGATCGTCCCCTATCAATAACCCGTGCCTGTCTTCTCCCCATATCCCTTGACTCCACTAGCCCCTAGAGCTCTATCTAACTCTCTCTTAAATCCATCCAGTGACTTGGCCTCCACTGCCCTCTGTGGCAGGGAATTCCACAAATTCACAACTCTCTGGGAGCAAATGTTTTTTTCTCACCTCAGTCTTAAATGGCCTCCCCTTTATTCTAAGACTGTGGCCCCTGGTTCTGGACTCGCCCAACATTGGGAACATTTTTCCCGCATCTAGCTTGTCAAGTCCATTTATAATTTTATATGTTTCTATAAGATATCCCCTCAAGCCTAGTCTTTTCAATCTTTCCTCGTATGACAGTCCCGCCATCCCAGGGATCAATCTCGTGAACCTACGCTGCACTGCCTCAATCACAACAATGTCCTTCCTCAAATTAGGAGACCAAAACTGTACGCAATACTCCAGATGTGGTCTCACCAGAGCCCTATACAACTGCAATATGTTCCTCCTGCAAGTAAAGACAACAGGCCTGTTGGATACACCGCACACAATGTCTTCCTCATCCAAGGTCAACTTTAGTTTAGTTTAGCTTGGAAGCTTGGAAACAATTTCTTGATTGCCACATCAGTGTGTAGGGACCAGGACAGGTTGCTGGTGTTATGCATGTCCAGGAACTTGAAGTTGTTGGCCATCTCTGCAGCATCAGTGTTGTGTTCACCCTCTCGCTTCTTTTGGTCAACAACCAACTCATCAAGTCTATTGGCTCGTTGATGTTAAGAGCTAGGCTGTGCAATGACACAAGGACGCAAGGTTCTCGATTCCTTTCCTGTACTTTGTCGTATCTGATCAACAACAATGGTGTCATCCGCCAACTCAAACAACTTTTAAAGTTAACAATGTCATTCTATACCACAAAGAATTCAGGGGTGCCACAGCGGTAGAATTCCTGCCTTACAGCGCCAGAGACCTGGGTTCAATCCTGACTATGGATGCTGACTGTGTGGAGTTTGCACGTTCTCCCTTTGACCACGTGGGTTTTCCCCCTGGTGCTCCGGTTTCCTCCCACACTCCAAAGACGCACGTGTTGGTAGGTGACTTGACGGGTTAAAATTGTAAGCTGTGCCTATTGTGTAGGCTGGTGCTAGAGTATGGGGTGGCAAAACTGACGTAGATCTTCTGTTGATTAAAATTACATTTGGAAAGATACATGCATCGGAAAGGTTGAGGAAGTTGGGCCAAATGCAGGTAGGTGGGACTAGTAAATGGGGCAAGTTTTGCTGAGTGGCCTATTTCCGTGCTGTACAGGGCTGGCATGGTGACACAGCTGTAGAGTTGCTGCCTTACAGCGCCAGAGACCAGGGTTCGATCCTGACTACCGCTGCTGTCTGTACAGGGTTTGTACATTCTCCCCGTGACCTGCGTGAGTTTTGCCTGGGTGCTCAGGTTTCCTCCCACACTCCAAAGACGCACAGGGTTGCAGGTTAATTAGTTTGGTGAAACTGTAAAAATTGTAGGATAGTGTTAATGAGCGGGGATCGTTGGTCGGCACGGACTCGGTGGGCCGAAGGGCCTGTTTCCACACAGTATCTCTAAAGTCCAAAATTATAGAGAAGTGGCCATTTTGCACAATTGACCCAGGTTGTGGATAATTCTCCAGCTGTACACCTCCCCTTCCCTAATCTACTTCCCTCTACGGAAAAGTGGTTTGAGACCACTTCTGAGAAATGTGCTATAATATGCATAGAACATAGAACAGCGCAGCGCAGGAACAAGCCCTTTGGCCCACGACATGTCCACTGAACATGATGCCAAGACCAACTCTTATTGGCCTGCACATAGTCCATATCCCTTCATTCCCCGCACATCAAGTCCCAGTCAGTCTAGTCTGTGGCTATTATTCATACACTCTTGGACTGAAGTACCATTGTGCCTATGTGCAGGTTTTTACAGAACTGTGTTACAAAAAGGGAATTTCACTAGACATAGATACATGTAACAAGAAAGTACCAAACATGTGTGTGTGGATGTCTATGTGTCCACCTGTGTGTGTGTGTGTGTGCGCATGTGCGTGTGTGTGTGTGGATGTCTATGTGTCCACCTGTGTGTGTGTGCATGTGTGTGTGTGTGTGTGCATGTGTGTGGATGTCTATGTGTCCACCTCTGTGCGTGTGTGTGTGAGTGGGTGTGTGCGTGTGGATGTCTATGTGTCCACCTGTGTGCGTGTGTGTGTGTGTGCGTGTGTGTATGTGTGTGTGTGCGCTCGTGTGTGAGTGTGCTCATGTGCGCGTGTGTACGTGTGTGTGCGTGTGTGTGCGTGTGTGCGTGCGTGTGCGCGTGTGCGTGCGTGTGTGTGCGTCTGCACATGTGTACATATACGTGGGGTAGTAAGTTGGGGATTCATAGCTCTCTCTCCCTCTCTCCCTCTCTCTCACACACACGCACACACACACGCACACACACACGCACACACGCACGCACACACGCACACACGCACACGCACACGCACACACACACATACACACGCACACACACACACGCACGCACACACACGCACACGCACACACTGACACACACAGACATACACACACTGCATGGACACACACACACACACACACACACACACACGCACACACGCACACACACACGCACGCACGCACGCACACACGCACACACGCACACGCACACACACACATACACACGCACACACACACACGCACGCACACACACGCACACGCACACACACACACACAGACATACACACACTGCATGGACACACACACACACACACACACACACACACACACACACACACACACACACAGACATACACACACACACGCACACACACAGGCACACAGACATACACACACTGCATGGACACACACACACACAGGCACACAGACATACACACACTGCATGGACACACACACACACACACACACACACACACACACGCTCACACAGACTCTGAAGAAGGTTCTCGGCCCGAAACGTCACCCATTCCTCTCTCCAGAGATGCTGCCTGTCCCGCTGAGTTACTCCAGCTTTTTGCGTCTACCTTCGGTTAAAACCAGCATCTGCAGTTCCTTCCTAAACTAAGAACTATCTTGGTTGCACTCTGGATTTGGGTAGTTTTGCATAAATATTGGGGCTTTGAATTTACTGTTTTTGTAATACAGTTAATATTGTTTTTGTTTATCTTGTGTTAACATTTGAGTATAGTTGGGCTGAAGGGCCTGTTTCCACACTGTATCACTCTATGGCTCTGGGGCTCACTAACTTTCCAGTGTAGCAGTTCCTCCAGTGGAGGGAACATGAAAGATTAACGGTCTCAATAGTGTCAGACAGCCAGTTTCTTACCCAGTCCTCACAAAATATAATAATCCCACAGAAAGTACATGAGGGAGCGGGTTTACCTTGCCAAACTTCTGCTGCTGCTGGGTGTGAAGGACTCCCTGTTTCACGACTGCATCCATGCTGCACGCTTCATCCTCTGCCGCTCGAACCGCGAACTGCTGTCGGAGAGAGAGTGTCACAGCTCAGCAAGTGTGGTTTATCTCCGTCAGCTGTGTGCCCGACACCAGGAGCCGTCGCTGATTCAACCTTGCCTCCACTGCATCTCCTCGCAACTCCTCCTCCCAGCCCAGACTGAAGCCCTCTCTCCCCCAGCTCTCTCTCTCCCCCCCATCTCTCTCTCTCTCTCTCCCATCTCTCTCTCTCTCTCTCTCTCTCCCATCTCTCTCTCTCTCCCCCAGCTCTCCCCCATCCTCACCCCCAAAGCTCTCCTCCCTGCTCCAACCTCAGAATGACTAGTACAGGTGTCAGGGGTTATGGGGAGAAGGCAGGAGAATGGGGGGTTGAGAGGGAAGGATAGATCAGCCACGATTGGATGGTGGAGTAGACTTGATGGGCCGAATGGCCTAATTCTGCTCCTCTCACTTATGGACCCTCCCCTCTCCCAGCCAGGAACCCAGCCTGAACTCCCCCCACCCCTTGCTCCCACCTCAAAATCCTTTCCCCTCCTATCCCAGAGTCCACTGTTCCCACCCCCTCCGCTCAACATTCCCCCTTGCTCCTACCCCAAAACACTTCCCCCTGTCATCCCTCCCTCCAGAACCCAGCCTGCGCCCCAGCCCCCTCCTTCACTCCCACCTCCTCTCCTGGCTCCTGCCCCTGGAGAGTTGGATAAACTTGCTTTAAAGTAGTGAGCTGTGCGATGTGTTGAAGGTGTGGTCTGTGGGGGGCAGGGCACGCGTGGAGCGGAAACGCCAGACTCACCACTCGAGCTGTGTAAGCTTCCTGCCAAGAACCCAGCAGAACCCAGAAGTCCTTCTGCAGTTGCACAGGGCCCTAGTGAGACAACACCTGGAGTATTGTGTGCAGTTTTGGTCTCCAAATTTGACGAAGGACATTCTTGCTATTGAGGGAGTGCAGCGTAGATTCACCAGGTTAATTCCCGGGATGGCGGGACTGTCAGATGTTGATAGAATGGAGTGGCTGGGCTTGTATACTCTGGAATTTAGAAGGATCAGAGGGAATCTTATTTGAAACGTATAAGATTATTAAGGAATTGGACATGCTAGAGGCAGCGAGCATGTACCCGATGTTGGGGGAGTCCAGAACCAGAGGCCACAGTTTAAGAATAAGGGGTTGGTAATTTAGAACGGAGATGAGGAAAAACTTTTTCACCCAGAGTTGTGGATCTGTGGAATTCTCTGTCTCAGAAGGCAGTGGAGGCCAATTCTCTGGATTCTTTCAAGAGAGAGTTAGATAGGCTCTTAAAGATAGCGGAGTCAGGGGATATGGGGAGAAGGCAGGAACGGGGTACTGATTGTGGATGATCAGCCATGATCATAGTGAATGGCGGTGCTGGCTCGAAGTGCCCAATGGCCTACACCTGCACCTATTGTCTATTGTCCTTCTCTCCAGAGACGCTGCCTGACCCGCTGAGTTACTCCAGCATTTTGTGTGCTACGTCCGATGCCTTGCGCTCTGTGCGGGGGTGAGCTCTCGGAGGAGATGTCAAGCCAAGAGCCTGACCTCACTCTCAAACAGGCATGGATGCTGGCACTGAAAATGGAAGATATTCCCGGTAAAGCAGAAGACCCAGTCCTTGGCAAGGTGTGCTTGTGGGAGAGGTCTGAACACAATATAATGCCTCACATCCCCTCATTACATCAAGGAAGAGACTTAGATTTTGATGTGACACAAAATTGCTGGGGAAACTCAGCGGGTGCAGCAGCATCTATGGAGCGAAGGAAATAGGCAACGTTTCGGGCCGAAACCCTTCTTCAGACTTAGATTTTGATGTGATATGTTTTAAAACCATCTATAAGCGAGGAAAGGTGCAATATAAATGCGTGTCTCTTGATCTCAACGGGCTGTGTAACACTGCCCTCTAGAGCACAGGACTGCCATTACCGCCAGCCATTGATAAATTCTGATTCATAAACATAATAATGTTCCAGCCCGAAATGTCACTTATCCATAAGGTAGACACAGCACGGTGAAGAGTGTGTGTGTGTGTGTGTGTGGCCCGGACATTGAACTGATGGCTGTGGGTCTCCGCTTATGCTGTGTGTCCCTGGGATTCTCACACGCCGCTGTGTTGGAGTTTTGTATCTTGTTGCTTTTTAGATATGACCGTATCGGTTTGTCAAGGAGGACTCTCTCTCTAACGTCTACAGGTGCACAGTCGAGAGCATGCTGACCGGTTGCATCGTGGCTTGGTTCGGAAACTTGAGTGCCCTGGAGCGCAAAAGACTACAAAAAGTAGTAAACACTGCCCAGTCCATCATTGGCTCTGACCTCCCTTCCATCGAGGGGATCTATCACAGTCGCTGCCTCAATAAAGGCTGGCAGCATCATCAAGGACCCACACCATCCGGGCCTCACACTCATCTCCCCACTTCCTTCAGGTAGAAGGTACAGGAGCCTGAAGACTGCAATGACCAGGTTCAGGAATAGCTACTTCCCCACAGCCATCAGGCTATTAAACCTGGCTCGGACAAAACTCTGAACATTAATAGCCCATTATCTGTTATTTGCACTTAATCAGTTTATTTATTCATGTGCATGTGACAATAAAGGAGCATTGAACCATTGAAACTGCCGGGGTAACTCAGAGGGACAGGCAGCATCTCTGGAGAGAAGGAATGGGTGACATTTTGCGTCAAGACCCTTCTTCAGATAGTAGTCCAACACTGCTCTCTAGTTGTGGTGGGATGATTCAGTTACCTGATAACAGCTGGGAAGAAACTGTCCCTGAATTTG